>NC_064616.1:720643327-720946357 GCF_023898315.1 Schistocerca nitens
GTCTAAGTCATCTTGTATCCTCCTTCAGTCAGGCAACGCCGACACTTCCCCGTACACTACAGCTTCATCATGAAACAGTCCCAGACTGCTGCTCACCCTATGTGTCATACCGTTTACAAATATAGAGAACAAGAGAGGTCCTACGCGTATCAGACTTCCCTGGGTCACTCCTGACGATACCCATGTTTCTGATGAATACCCGCTATCAGGATCATCTACTAGGTTCTATTATTTAAGAAGCTTTCGAGCCGCTCACATACCGGCGAACCTATTCCATATGCTCGGACCCTCGGTAACAGTCTGCAGTGAGGTATCGTGCCAAATGCTTTCCGGAAATGTAGGCATATGCAAACTGCCTGTTGTCCTTCATCTGTGGTTCATAGGATATCGTGCGCGAAGAGAGCAAGCTAAGTTCCGCACGAGCAGATCCGTGCTGATTTGTGGACAGAAGCTTTTCTCTCTCAAGGAAATTTATTATGTTCGAACTTGGATTTGCTCAAGACATGTGGGAGATCGGACAGGGCTATCTTATTGCGATGATGACAGACGCCTCGCCCAACGACTCGCCAAGCTTTTGTTCATTTCCAGGTCTTCGTAGACATACTGTAAGCACCCATGAATATGCTATGCTCTGCTCTGCTTTGATTTTTCCGCCAAAAGAAACTCAGTGACAGCTCTCTGCTTCGAACGCACCTCCGTTACAGACGCCATTTTAAAGGCTACGTATAGCGCCGCCACCTATTGGAACTTACGAAACTATAGGAGCTGAGGCGGGAACATTTCATGAGTTTGCATGACCGATTCCGCATTTTTTCAACCGAAATTGGCCGAGAAAAAAATGTTGCATTAGTTACTGAACGCCCCTCGTACATACACTCTACGTCCACTTTTATAATAGACTACTGGTCATTAAAATTGCTACACCAAGAAGAAATGCAGATGATAAACGGGTATTCATTGGACAAATATATTATACTAGAACTGACATGTGATTACATTTTCACGCAATTTGGGTGCATAGATACTGAGAAATCAGTACCCAGAACAACCACCTCTGGCCGTAACAACGGCCTTTATACGCCTGGGTATTGAGTCAAACAGAGCTTGGATGGCGTGTAAGGGTACAGCTGCCCATGCAGTTCATCAACAGTAGTGACTGGCGTATTGTGACGAGCCAGTTGCTCGGCCACCATTGACCAGACATTTTCAATTGGTGAGAGATCTGGAGAACGTGCTGGCCAGGGCAGCAGTCGAATATTTTCTGTATCCAGAAAGTCCCGTGCAGGACCTGCAACATGCGGTCGTGCATTATCCTGCTGAAATGTGGGGTTTCGCAGGGATTGAATGAAGGGTAGAGCCACGGGTCGCAACACATCTGAAATGTAACGTCCACTGTTCAAAGTTCCGTCAATGCGAACAAGAGGTGACCGAGACATGTAACCAATGGCACCCCATACCATCACGCCGGGTGATACGCCAGTATGGCGATGACGAATACAGGATTCCAATGTGCGTTCACCGTGATGTCCCCAAACACGAATCCGAACATCATGATACTGTAAAGAGAATCTGGATTCATCCGAAAAAAATGACGTTTTGCCATTCGTGCACCCAGGATCGTCGTTGAGTGCACCATCGCAGGCCCTCCTGTCTGTGATGCAGCGTCAGGGGTAACCGCAGCCATGGTCTCCGAGCTGATAGTCCACGCTGCTGCAAACGTCGTCGAACTGTTCGTGCAGATGGTTACTGTCTTGCAAACGTCCCCATCTGTTGACTCAGGGATCGAGACGTGGCTGCACGATCCGTTACAGCCATGCGGATAAGATGCCTGTCATCTCGACTACTAGTGATACGAGATAGTTGGGATCCAGCACGGCGTTCCGCATTACCCTCCTGAACCCACAGATTCCATATTCTGCTAACAGTCATTGGATCTCGACCAACGCGAGCAGCAACGTCGCGATACGATAAACCGCAATCGCGATAGGCTATAATCCGACCTTTATCAAAGTCGGAAACGTAATGGTACGCATTTCTCCTCCTTACACGAGGAATCACAACAACGTTTCACCAGGCAACGCCTGTCAAATGCTGTTTGTGTATGAGAAATCGGTTGGAAACTTTCCTCATGTCAACACGTCGTAGGTGTCGCCACCGGCGCAAACCTTGCGTGAATGCTCTGAAAAGCTAATCATTTGCATATCACAGCATCTTCTCCGTGTGGGTTAAATTTCGAGGCTGTAGCACGTCATCTTCGTGGTGTAGCAGTTTTAATGACAAGTAGTGTATATATGGATATCAGATGCGTGTTATCATCTAACGAATTTCAGTGTAGAGTAAGTGGAATGAATTATAAGCTGCACACACATACAGTAGGAGGGCTTCGGGAATTCCCGCCGATGATTAATGTTCCGGCAGCAAGAGGTCCTTCGGCTTGGCACAGCGGTTACAGAAAGCGTCCATTGTGCGCGCATAAATGATTTCTGAACAACAAAAGTGTATTGAATAAATAAACATCTTCAGATTTACCATTTCTTTTTATTTTACTTGAAAAATAAACAGGAAAATCATTTATTTTTCAAGAAAGAGGACTATCCCCGTGATCACTTACTGCTGACGCATTGTTGTACACGTTCTTCGATTTGCATTTACTACGGCCGTACTTTATGGTTGTGCAGTTTCACAAACAGCAGCGCAGTACTAAGGTTTATTGTTAATGAATAGTGTCAGAAAGAGATTTGCTGAAAACTGAAAGTGCTCTCCTGTTGAATTCAGAACATAAGAGAGTGCGTTACCTGGAGGTTTGCTGCGGGACTTGGTCGTGCTTCCGGCAGCAGTACTTGTAGTGGGCGTCTCCGCAGCAGAAGAAGGCCTGCCCCTGCACGTTGCGGCAGTAGAAGCCAGGGTGCCAACTGCCCTCGTTGTCATAGTACGCCGCGCAGAACTCCGCGCCCAGCTCTGCACAATGAGAAGCAACGGATGCTGTAAACAGTCAATCAAGGATCTTCCTTGCAAATAATACGCTGCCAAGTGAAATGTATGCACAAGCGCCTACCCTGTTAAACCTATGGCCATGTAAGAAGTTACTGATATGAAAATCATATGTCAGTGTTGCCAACTCCTGAAACAGATTACAGTTAACCGAAGATGTCCTGGGCGTCTTCGCGACGAAAAAAGGGAAAGAAATCAATTTGTTCTCAGGATCTAAACACTCACTGCTTACTAAGCGAATAGTATTGTGCTGCGGCTCACACTCTTCACTAACGATCCGACGTAAACGTCCCTTTGACGTGAGGTCAAGTTTACATGAGGACGGCATAGCCATAATTCAGGGAGTAACGTACAGAGGGCCAGAAACAGTCTGAAAAGCTTGCAAGGGCTTCGTAGGATAGGTTGTGCTGAGATACAATTGTTATGAAACAAATTCGATTCATCGCGCCGTTTCCGAGTTAATTAGCACTGAAGTTAGTCAATCAGGCCTTTGTGTGTGCAAATTCAAACGGCCCGACAGATACAATTAGTGTCAGTTTCTCTCAAAGTGTAGATGCCAGGGCAGGACAACGCTCAGCCTTTGGCTCGAGTTTGATCCTTTTTACCGTTTTATGTACAATTTTTGTACCGCTCTCTCCACCGTCTCTGGCTGGCCACTTTCATTTGTGCGAGCAACTGCCTGATTGATAAACTTCAATACTAATCAACTCGGAAACGGTGCAACGTATCGAATCTTTTATTAACAATTATATCTCAGCACAACCTATCCTGCAACGCCCTTGCAAGCTTTTCAGACTGTTTCTGATCACCCTGTATGATTGCAACACATACTCTGAATATTTAGGCAGAATCACTTAGATATCTATATAGTTGAAAATAAAGAAGCCATGAATCGTCTCACATGGAACTTTAACACAAGTCATCCTGTGGACGTAAAATTTCTTTGGCACAAGTCATCCTGTAGATAAAAAGAATTCTCCATTGCGGTTATTCTATAAGGAAATGAAAACACTTAATCTGGTAACAAACACACCAGACAAAACATTACTCACCCACGGGAGGTATTAGACTAATCTCGTGTAACATCGCCTTGCATCGTTTGCAAAGATGCTCCTCAAACTATACTATATGTCTCTAGCCAGCGACTGTTCAGTCTCTGTGCTGCTTGGTCCACTAAAAAGGTGAGCGTTTGTGTTAAATGGCGTTTCATGACATACCCGCCTTCAAACGACCACTGCATGCAGTCTATGTCACAATATTTGCTCAGAAACTGGTTGACATGCACCTACATTCACTGACAGTAGCATTTCCTGTCGAGTATGAAACCGTTTGTCATTGACAAGGCGTGACACACGTCTCTGGTCCCTCTCGGTTAGTATCTTTTTACGACCTTTGTCCCTACGGCGTGTCAAAGGGCTGCGAACGATACAATATTTATTGTAGACACGTTGGATAGTCCGTCCTGATACACCAACAAACCGGGCAACGTCAGTCACGATGTGAGCAGGTTATGTCCAAAAACGATAGTTCCTTTCTGCCATTTCGGCCCATCTTATTGCTCTGTTTCCATACAAGCGGCATGCGCATACACATCTATTCACTGCCACGACTTATATCAGTGATAGAGGGTACATGATTTTTTACTCTTTTGAGGCGGTGATTAACACAGCGTCAGGCAAAAAGATGTCCCCTATTTAAAAAGGTAGTTACAAAGAAACAAAGGTACAGAGCAAAAACTTTTATTCGCGAACAACAAATAATTTGCCATTTTACATTACTAGGTTTTAAACATTATGTCCGGTAAATGGCGTCCTTCATTGTTGACACATTGCCGAAGCGTTTCCCGGCAGTTGTCGATAGTTCTTCGTTTCATTTCTGGGGGAATGGCAGCCACTTCCTAGGTGATTGCCTTCTTATGTACTTCCAAGTTTGTGAGGCGATGTATGTTCACGTGAGCCCCAGCCCCCCCCCCCCCCCTCCACTTCGCAAAAAAAAATCATAAGGTGATAAGTCGGCTGACTTTGGGGGCCAGGCGACGTCTCCAAATGAAGAGAGAAGGCGTCCAGGAGATAATCCTCTGAAAATTTCTACTAAATGTCGAGAAGGGACAGCTGTGGCTCCATCTTGTTACAGCCAGACTTCTCCCTCCTCATGGTCACTAATAAGCTGATTGAACTTAGATCCCTACCATGTAACAGCAGCAATTTGAATTAACCGTTACCGTTGCGTCACCTCTTTCCAAAAAATACGGATGCCATACACTAAATCCAGCAGAGGCGCGCCACACTGTCACACACGACTGCTGTGAAGTGGTCGTTGGTGAAGTTCCTGAGGGTTTTCTGCTGCCCAATAGCGGAAATTCCGTTTATTTACAGTGCCTGACAAGTGGAAGTGGACCTCATCAGAAGAAATCAAAACGGCTCCAGGGGGAAGGTCCTAAAGAATTTCCTCACACATAGCTCTGTGAGTTTCCAATTCTCTCTCACTTAATTCTTGGGTGGCCATCGCTTTGTATAGGAGCACGTGAAGATTCTTGTGCAGGATTCGTCGTGCACTCCTATCAGAGAATCCCACGTAGGTGCATGCTTAAATGTTCCAAACGCTTTGCGACTGCTGGAAGCACGCTCTCACACTCGCCTCGTTTTCCGGCGCTATTACAGTCCGAGGTCGGCCAGTAGATTTTCTTTTCAGTGCAGAACCTGATGCTCTAAAGCGTGATATCCAAACTTTAATAGTTTTTCTACAAAGAACGGAATAATGTCGGCCAAGTTCGAACCGAATGCGAGGTGCTCACTGAATAGTAATCACAGAACCACCATTACAAATATACTCCTCTACAACAAGCGCACGATGCTCACCTAGACAAGCCATTGCGCCTACTGAATGGCACTACCCCGCCATCGATCGATACTGCCTCCACATCAGTAACCCCACCACACAGCAGCCTCTCCAAATACGTGGGGTCTTCTTGCCGGAGCTTGTATTTCTTCCGGACATATAACGTATTGCACTAGAAGTTTAAACTGTCGTCTTTAGTTAATTTAGTTAGCTAGTTAGTTCCATGTTCTATGTATCATTTGAACGAATTTTATATTGAAATTATGTGGAACGATTCAGTTTACAGGATATGCATTGAACATATATTTTAGACCTATTCATGCAACTGCACTTAAAAACGAATTTTTAATTTTAAATTTTTTTACAGGTTATCAGTTTTTAAACAGAAATTCGTCCATGGAATAGGAGTTGTCCAGGAGAAATGATTATAGGTTAGATTTAAAACTTGCTTTGCTACCTGTCAAACATCTTATGTTATTGATCAAATGATAAAAAAAATGTTGTTACATATTGAACTCCCTTCTGAGCCACAGAAAACTTTAATGAAGAGCAATAAAGGTAATTTTTTTCCTCTAGTATTATAAGTATGGACATCACTATTCTTTGCAAACTGGCATGGATTATCTATGACGAATTTCATTGGCGAATTATGTATTGTGATGGTGCAGTTCTTAATATACTTAACTTTCTGAAACTATTCAAATCTAATTTGTTTATCGATATGCCGCGCGGGGTAGCCGCGTGGTTCTGAGGCGCCTTGCCACGGTTCGCGCGGCTCACCCCGTCGGTGGTTCGAGTCCTCCCTCGGGCATGGCTGTGTGTGTTGTCCTTAGCGTAAGTTAGTTTAAGTTAGATTAAGTAGTGTGTAAGCCTGGGGACCGATGACCTCAGCAGTTTGGTCCCATAGGAACTTACCACCAGCATCTATCGATATAAATACTTTACTTGCGGAAGTGTCGATTTCGATGGCTCAATTAGCAGCAGCTTCGGGGCGAAAGAATGTGTCTACTGAAGAACGGAGGAAAATATTTTCATATTGACGCAGGGTATTACTGGGCGCTGGTATAACCTATCAGAATGAGTTTCATGATAATTTGCGAAAGTTTATACATAACAGCTGATAAAAGTTTAAATAACCAGTCGGAAAAAAGTCAACAGTAAAACGAATCTGACGGATTTGCGAAGAAGTAACACATGACGAAAAGGATAATAGGAAACGTTGGCTGATGAGGAGGTTTTTCCTTGACTTAGTCAGAGCCTGACAACAAGGGTTTCGAGGTATACACATTACAATCTGATGCAGCGTAAAGATAACAGGTAGCGTGGGAATTCAGCATTTGTAACCGTGCTAGTAGCAGCACGAGCGGAAAACCTTATGAATGAGGAACGGAGAAGTCAGCCATGCTCCAGAGCAAGTATTTCGCACGGAGTCGCATACAACCAGCCTAATTTATGCTGGCTTCTTGAAGCAAAAAGTATTTCGGGTCTTCCATTGTAAAGAAAGGCATGATTTTCGAAATAGTAACCATGTTTTTTAAGTTAAGGAAATATTGCGGGAGGAAGTTTCTGGCAAGTGTCTAAGGGAAACTAATGTTAATCATCGACCTTATGAGGAAACATCGAAGCAAGCTGCGTAAACATGCCTATTGTAATTGCATAATATGAGAATGTTACATGTATAACTCATTTTTGTATTTCGTTTTTGATCCAAGATGTATGTGAGTGTAAAGCAGACCTGTTTGCACGTTGTAAAGATATTGCTGCATTGTGCTGCGTCATTAACAGTGAAACAGATTTTTCTAAACCAACTGTTTTGAAACAATGGAAAAATCCAAGTCGTTCTCGTTTCAGCTTGTACTACAAAGGCGAAACAGCTGAAGACATATTTCAAGGTAAAAAGCACAAGCAATCCGTTGAATGTGCAGCAACTGATCAGCAGTGTCTTAATACAAAAGAGATATTTTAAAATGTTAAAGAGTTTGAGTGTGCCCTTTTCTCACATATTATGAGAAGAATGTGAAAGTTATATCCAACCTCACTTACAAACTGGTCTGAAATTCCGCCTCACAGTTGTGTTTTGAACCACAAAAGAGTATGTTTCTGCTATTAGAAGGATTTAAATTATTGTAATCCGTCTGGGTACTTGCCTGGGATGTTTTGGATTCACAAAGAAGTACATAGTTTTCCTTCGTATTTTGTAGTAATATTATATATTGCAACCTCGAACCAAAAAATTTTGGTGTCATGTGCAATCTTGGTACATATCCTGGGCTGTCAGGTTCGCTTGATGAAATGACGGTTGCAAACACGAAAATGCATTGGAGGAGTCCACTGTTGTGCCGTCAGTGCCGAACTCCAAGGTTTCCGTCTAGTTACGTGTTACTTTTCATCTGGGGAGGAGAACTTCATTTCAGGAGGAGAGTTGCTATATATGAAGCTTAGACCAACTACAGAATAATTACAGTCACCCTTCCTAGAGCCTGAAACTCTAAATTCAGTCATTTTTATCTAGCGCGCTGCATACACGTAACCATTTGCTCCTTCAAGACTGTTTCATAGCTATTTGCTATAGTGTAGCATTTGCAGTTTACAAGCTCCCAAGCTCCCTATGTGCAAACGTGACAGTTCCACAAGCCAATTACTACTGTTCTTTCAATAATAGAGCACAAAACTAATAGAAAAACAATTAATGAAGTCAAAAGAATCAACAAACTGATAAAAAGTTTAGGACGCCCTGTATTGACGAAAGAAGATATTACTAACAAGGGAACTCTCGTATGAAACTTCCTGGCAGATTAAAACTGCGTGCCGGACCGAGACTCGAACTCGGGACCTTTGCCTTTCGCGGGCAAGTGCTCTACCAACATTTTATTTTTGGTTTGCTGTTGATCGTTGGGTTTGGTCGTTGCGGACGTCACATGACATCCATTGAAGTTCGTTGTTGATCCTTTCACTGAGTTTTTTATTACAGAGGCCAACCAGCTCTCTGACCGAACACGCTGAGCTACCGTGCCGGATGCCAACTGAGCTACCCAAGCACGACTCACGCCCCCTCCTCACAGCATTTCTTCGTGTCTCGTGGAATAACACTGCTGTTTGATGGTCTCAAACTTAGTTTCGGTGGTCCACAGGAAATAGTGCGGCCTGCGCACGCTGATCGAGGCTGCGGCCACGCACTGGAGCTGCTGCTGGCCCGGGTCCTGGTGTCACCGTCTGTTGAATTGGTAGTAAGTTGGCTGGTTTGTACTTCCACCTCGCGCTGACTGGAGTACCGTCGCGGCGATGTACGTTGTGCGAACTGCTGTTGGCGCCTGTTGCACTTGCCGTCTCAGCAACGGTATTCGGTGATGGAGCCCACAGACGCGAGACCCCACAAATGTGATGTGCCTTATTATCACCACATCAACAATTGTATGGTCCCGCACCTTGTGAGCTAAGTCGGATGAATACGTGCAACATATTATCGGAGACATCGGGTTGCTAATTGTTACAGTGGTAATTAAAACAAGACAGACTTTCCAGAATGAGATTTTCACTCTGTAGCGGAGTGTGTGCTGTTATGAAACTTCATGGCAGATTAAAACTGTGTGCCGGACTGAGACTCGAGCTCGGGACCTTTGCCTTCTGAGCTACCCAAGCACGACTCACGCCTCGTCCTCACAGCTTTACTTCTGCCAGTACCTCGTCTCCTACCTTCCAAACTTCACAGAAGCTCTCCTGCGAAGCTCTCCTGCAAAGGTCCCGAGTTCGAGTCTCGGTCCGGCACGCAGTTTTAATCTGCCAGGAAGTTTCATATCAGCGTACACTCCGCTGCAAAGTGAAAATCTTATTCTGGAAGGGAACTCTCAATCACATCCAGCTCAGATTTAGTGATAAGATGGCCCAGTGGAGAGCCCGTTAAAAACTGAACACAGTCGAGCGTGAAAACAGGACAAAGATGTACTGAACTGTGAAAAAAGAAGTAAAATCGAAACAATGAACGGTCATTGCTCAAGCTGTGCAACATCGTTTGAATGTGAACAACAAAGGCGTGGTGGTTATGTGGTCACGGTTTGGACTGCGAAGCGAGATACCCGTGTTCAAATCTCCTAAGTGCCCCCTTCTTTTCATAGAATTATGAATTGTCCGTCCGGTAACTGACGAGTCTGATCGCTGTATTCAGGTCTGTGTTGTTGTGTAACGCCGGTTTGCACCAGCGAAATGTAAGGAAGGGACCTCTAGACGTAAGTAACTCCGATTTGTTCTACAATAAGTACCACATGTTATGACTCTTGCGTTCCGTTTTGGAAGTTTTGATTCTGGAATTCCTTTGTTGTAGCATAGTTCACACGCGTTTATTTGTCATTTTCATTTCTGTTAGAGGTCTATGTTGCATCTCTCCTGCTCTCACTATTCACCACATTTACTTGCGACGGTAATATATTCTTTCCACATGACTCATAGTCATGTGTATAGTATGACAGTTGCCAAAACTACAGAAGGAGAAGAGACACGTCAATGATCGGACGGAAAGTTCATAATTTTCTGAAGGAAAGAAAGGAGGAGACGACGGAGATTTGAACATGAATGTCCCGCTTAGCAGTCCAACATCGTGACGCCACAACCACGACGTCAAATCATACTTGAACTTGCTCGATGTTGCGTATCTTGAGCTTGGACCGCTCATTGTTTCTACTTTGCTTCTTTTTTACAGTTCAGTGCAACTTTTTCCTGTTTTCAAGCTTGATCTATGTTCAGTTTCTGACGGGTTATCCACTGCGCCATTTTACCACAAAGGCAGACGGGGGAGCGATGGGGAGTTTTCCTTGTAAGGTAATATATGCCAGCTCATCACTGAATGCAGTGAATAATCCGCAGTCCTCCGCTTTCATTTTTGTGGAATACTAATGAGAGCTATTCGCTAAAATCTTATTCCGACCGCAACACAAAACGTCAGATGTAATCTTGCAACCGAAATTGTCCTCAAGCTTAACGTTTCTATGAGAAACATGGATCATTATCACTAGCATCAGTAGAACCATCCTTAAAGAACACGGAGAAGTTTCGATTTAGGCCATAATACACTACTGGCCATTAAAATTGCTACACCACGAAGATGACATGCTACAGACGCGAAATTTAACCGACAGGAAGAAGATGCTGTGATATGCAAATAATTAGCTTTTCAGAGCATTCACACAAGGTTACCGCCGGAGGCAACACCTACAACGTGCTGACATGAGGGAAGTTTCCAACCGATTTCTCATACACAAACAGCAGTTGACCGGCGTTGCCTAGTGAAACGTAATTGTGATGCCTCGTGTAAGGAGGAGAAATGCGTACCATCACGTTTCAGGCTTTGATAAAGGTCGGATTATAGCCTATCGCGATTGCGGTTTATCGTATCGCGACGTTGCTATTCGCGTTGATCGAGATCCAATGACTGTTAGCAGAATATGAAATCGGTGGGATCAGGAGGGTAATACGGAACGCCGTGCTGGATCCCAACGGCCTCGTATCACTAGCAGTCGAGATGACAGGCATCTTATCCGCATGGCTGTAACGGATCGTGCAGTCACGTCTCGATCCTTGAGTCAACAGATGGGGACGTTTGCAAGACAACAACCATCTGCACGAACAGTTCGACGACGTTTGCAGCAGCGTAGACTATCAGCTCGGAGACCATGGCTGCGGTTACCCTTGACGCTGCATCACAGACAGGAGCGAGTGCGATGGTGTACTCAACGCCGAACCTGAGTGCACGAATGGCAAAACGTCATTTTTTCGGATGAATCCAGGTTCTGTTTACAGCATCATAATGGTCGCACCCGTGTTTGGCGACATCGCGGTGAACGCACATTGGAAGCTTGTATTCGTCATCGCCATACTGGCGTATCACCCGACGTGATGGTATGGGGTGCCATTTGTTACACGTCTCGGCCACCCGTTGTTCGCATTGACGGCACTTTGAACAGTGGACGTTACATTTCTCATGTGTTACGACCCGTGGCTCTCCCCTTCATTCGATCCCTGCGAAACCCTACATTTCAGTAGGATATTGCACGACCGCATGTTGCAGGTCCTGTACGGACCTTTCTGGATACAGAAAATATTCGACTGCTGCCCTGGTCAGCACATTCTCCAGATCTCTCACCGATTGAAAACGTCTGGTCAATGGTGGCCAAGCAACTGGCTCGCCACAATACGCCAGTCACTACTCTTGATGAACTGTGGTATCGTGTTGAAGCTGCATTGGCAGCTGTACCTGTACACGCCATCCAAGTTCTGTTTGAGTCAATGCCCAGGCGTATCAAGGCCGTTATTACGGCCAGAGGTGGTTGTTCTGGGTACTGATTTCTCAGGATCTATGCCCCCCTATTGCGTGAAAATGTAATCACATGTCAGTTCTAGTATAATATATTTGTCCAATGAATACCCGTTTATCATCTACATATTTTCTTGGTGTAGCAATTTTAATGGCCAGTAGTGTACTATCGCCAAATTTGATGATTAGGAACGTCACAGTGCCATCGTTTGTCTCCTTAATCCCTAGAATTCGACGACGGAAACTGATTCCGCAGCAGAGATTCAAACTAGTAAACTGCGGACCTATTGCGCAGTAGGGCGTACTATATCATTAGCAACAGGAAAATAAATAAGGCACGAAACCACTTACTAAAATACGAGAATAGGTAAACCTAGATACGAATACCAGCAGAACGGAGATCAGTTAGTACACTGGTGAGCAAAACGTAAGGACCAAAATAACTTTTTGTCACTGCCAAGTAACATAGTTCGATGAAACTGGGACCTTGAATAGCACCGAAAATAGTCTACAACATTATCTCAATTCCTTCGCCACTACTGCTTCTGTTTTATGTCGTTAGACTATTATAGCTGTAATGTCATTTCTGAATAAGTTGTGTAAAGCGTCTCCCTCGCTGTATTTTATTTCCATTGCCTTTAGAATTTCAAAAACTTTCTCTAAATTTACAAATACAATAAACGAAAGTTTCCATTTCTTCAATCTATTTTCTAAGTCTTAGGGTCAGTACTGCCTACGGTGCTTCTACATTTCTAAGAAACCCAAACTTAACCTGCTCCGAGATCAGCTGTTACCAGTTTTTCTCCGTTCTTCTGTAAATATTTCGTGTCACCACTTTGAAGTAATGTTTTATTAAACTGATGGTATGATAATATTCACACTTGTCAGCACCTGACTTCTTTGGAATCTGAATTATTACATGCTTCTTTAAGTCTAAGGGTATTTCGTCTCCCGCACGTTTTTATACAACAGGTGCAATACACTGCGCAACACAAGTAAAGGATCTCTGTTTTCTAAACCCCGTAATTTTCTCCCATTGCAATGCATACATATGAAATTCGACTCAGAAGTGCCTGAAACCTTCCTCTGGGATGGTGCAAAATGTGTCGCCCTGCCACGTTACACTCGGGATCGAGGACGCTGCAAATAGCTAGGTGTCGACACGTGCGAAAAAAGGTCAGAATTCAAAAGTTCATGTGTCGAGTAAGGTGGGTTAATGATGTCACATTATAGCCAAATTTCAGCCCAATTCTGTCCAGTGCCACCGTGGACGTGTAACACGATGGGTAGGTCATTACACTCCCTCTCGTCTGTATTCTACACCTTCTTTTGACGCCTCTACGACGGTGGTCAGAACCGCGACGCCCAGCATTGAAATAATGCCGATTTCTTATCTCTGACGGAGGAAAACATTTCAAACACACCGTCGCTCAGAATCGGCCCGAAAAGGCCTCAGGGAGTGGCATAAAGGGCGTCAATGAAATCACCTCTTTTCCTGGGGCGTTATTCCTAGATACAGGGTGGTCGGAAATTCCCGTTACAGACTTCTAGGACTTGTAGAGGGGAGTGAGTACATCGTATTTTGAATAGGAACCCATGTCCGGAAACGTCATCCAACGAGACTACGGAGCGTCAAAGTTCTAGGCGCGGGCGTCTGTAAATGTACGTATACTCGGGGTGATTCCGTGATGATGTTACAGACTTTCTAGGATGATGCAGAACGATAAATGTATTAATTTGAAGTGAGGATCCCTGCACCGGAAACGAACGAGTCGGAAGTTATAAACGAAAACCGTTCTGATACCTCTGACAGTTGAATACATGTACCAGTTCTTGTGTTGCAAAGAGTGTAGGGCTGGTAACTTTCAGTGGTGGTCATGTGGACAAAAACGAGAAAAAATTTCCAATAAACGTGGGCTCTAAATTGCATACCTAACGAGCTATGACCATTCGTTCATCTTCGCCAATGTGAAACACATTTCCTCTACTGAGCATGTGTTCATAGCTGTTAAGGTACGCACTTCAGAGCCCACGTTTATTGGACATTTTTTCTCTTTTTTGTCCACACTACCACCACTGAAAGTTACCAGCCTACGCTCTTCGCAACACAAGAACCGATACATGCATTCAACTGTCAGAGGTACCAGAACGGCTTTCGTTTGTAACTTTCGACTCGTTCGTTTCCGGTACAGGGATCATTACTTGAAATTAATACATTTATTGTTCTCCATCATCCTAGAAAGTCTGTAACATCATCACGGAATCACCCCGAGTATACGTACATTTACAGACGCCCGCGCCTATAACTTTGACTCTCCGTAGTCTCGTTGGATGACGTTTCAGGACATGGGTTCCTATTCAAAATACGATGTACTCACTCCCCCCTACAATTCCTCGAAGTCTGTAACGGGAATTTCCGACCACCCTGTATATCGCGGTCAAATACGACAGTTCGTAGTGCAATGAGCAAAAGGACGACGTTCCTGACAACCTTCGACGCTGTTGAATCCCCAATACTTTTCATTCCGTCTGTAAGGACACTGTGGGGCTACGTCCCCACTGAACATGATCGCACACCTTTCGAGGGCAGCGCAACCACAATTTTTGCTCTCGTGGGAAAAATGGAACAACTAGGGACCATTAAAAACCATTCGACGAAATGTGAAAGTGATACGAAGCAGTAAAGGGTGCTTCATCATTTTCAACCCTCCTGTTTAGCGCCCTCCTGTAGCGTGATCGCAGGGGACGGCGACATTGACACATGGTTGAATAAAATGGCATAGGGTCCGTCTAAGATCCCCAGTTCAGCAACACCCTGGGTACCACCAGCCCACCTTTATTCAGAATTTTAAAAATGTACCTGTACTGCTGGCAGGCAATCCGTTGAGACCCCTCGGATCATAGATGCCTGCTAGCAGGCGCATAGGATTACTTCACAGGCTGTCCCGGAGCAGGAACGGTTTTAAAATTCTCAGTAAATGTGGGCTGGTGGCACTGAAAGTGTTACTGAACAAGGGGATGTTAGACGGACCCTTTGGCGTTTTATTCATGCATCTGTCAATGTTGCATCCCCCTGTGATCACACCACAGGAGAGCGCGAAACAGAAGGGCTAAAAATGCATAAGAACCGTTCGCTACTTCAGATCACGTTCAAATTTCGTCAAAAAGCTGTGAGCGGTCGCTAGTGGTTCCAGTCTGTACATGAGAGCAAATATTGCGGTCACGCTGCCCTCCAAAGGGATGCTATCATGTGCAATTGGATGTAGCCTCACAGGGTCCTTAAAGAAGATTTGATACATCTGGGAATGTCAGCAGCATCAAATGTTCTCATGAACGTCGCATTACGAACTGTCGTTTTCGAGCGCGAAATGTGTAGGAATCAACGCCGCGAGGTTCAAATGGTTCTAAGCACTATGGGACTTAACATCTGAGTTCATCAGTCCACTAGACTTAGAACTACTTAAACCTAACTAAACTAAGGACATCACACACATCCACGCCCGAGGCAGGATTCGTACCTGCGACCGAAGCAGCAGCGCGGTTCCGAACTGAAGCGCCTAGAACCTCTCGGTCACAGCGGCCGGCACGCCGCAAGGAAAGGGGTGGTTTTATTGACGCCATTTATGGCACCCCATAAGGCCTTTCCGTATCCATTCTGAGCGGCGTTGTGTTCGAAATGTTTTTCTCGGCCACCCATAAGAAACATGAATGATTTCAACGTTAAACGTCGCGGTTCAGACCTCCAGCGCATAGGCTTTAAAGGAAGGGGTGGAATGTGGGTAATAGGGCGTATGCCGACCTTCTCATAGTGTGACACGTCCCCGGTGGCATTGGGCAGAATTGTGGTGGACTTTGATGCCAACGTGACGTAGCTGATCCACCTTACACAACACATGATCTTCTGAAGTCTGGCCTTTTCTCGCATGTGTTGACACCTAGCTGTCTGAAGCGTCGCCAAGGCCGAGGGTGCCGTGGCAGGGCGCAACGCTTTTGCGCAGTTACAGAGGAAGGTTGTAGCCACGCTTGAGCCAAATTTCAAAGTCCTGCATCACAATGGGAAACAACTAGAAATATGATTCAAATGGCTCTAAGCACTATGGGACTTAACATCTGAGGTCATCAGTCCCTAAACTTAGAACTGCTTAAACCTAACTAACCTAAGGACATCACACACATCCATGCACGAGGCAGGATTCGAACCTGCGACCATAGCAGGAGTGCAGTTCCGGACTGAAGCGCCTAGAACCGCTCGGCCACAGAGGCCTACAGAGTCAATTAGTTGGTTTCGAAAAAGTGATCCTTTAATTGTATTTCACTGTGTAAACTTGTCATGGCTAACTCTCCCAAGCCGGCCGAGGTGGCCGAGCTGTTATAGGCGCTACAGTCTGGAACAGTGCGACTGGTACGGTCACAGGTTCGAATCCTACCTCGGGCATGGATGTGTGTGATGTCCTTAGGTTAGTTAAGTTTAAGTAGTCCTAAATTCTAGGGGACTGATGACCTCAGAAGTTGATGTCCCATAGTGCTCAGAGCCATTTTTAACTCTCCCAACGCTCTCCATAACTTTGAGGGAACGTCGTTCACCCCTAGGGCTTTCAGCGCTTTATCAAATTCTTCTGCTACATTGTGTCTCCTATCTCATCATCATTTACTTCCTCTTCCCTTTTTATAATGTCTTCTTCAAGTTTGCTTTCATTATATAGCCCTTCTATATATTCCTTCCATCTTGCTGCCTTCCCTTCTCATCTTTCTTTAATTTTCCTGTAGGCAACATACATCTTTCACATAGTTACGCATTCTTCTCAATCTTTGCGTTTCTCTTCTAGCCATTCATGCCGTGCCCTTTTAAACTACGGACAGTCTCACTTGTAGACGTCTGCATTTCTTTCTGCCTACGGTAATTGTTTGCGGTATTTTTATGTTTGTGTCTTTCTTCGGTTAAGTTCAATGTCATGTTTCTTATCCAGAGATTTCTAATAGTACTTGTCTTTTTGACTATTTGATCCTGTGATGCCTTCACTATTTCGTCTCTCAGGATTACTCATTTATCTTCTGTTGTATTCCTTTGCCCTCTTTCAGTCAATCGTTGCGCAATGCTTACTTTGAAGAGCTCAAAAACTAGCGTTCTCTCAGTCTATTCAGGTAATATCTTCTTGATTGTGTACCTTTAAGTAATTTCTTAAGTTTTAATCTGCAATTCATAGTCATAAAATTATTAAATTATGGCCAGATTCTACATCCGCTCCAGGAAGCGTTTTGCAGTTTAAAACTGGTTTTGATATTTCTGTCTTACCATTATGTAATCTACCTGAAACTTTCCGGTGTCTCCAGGTCTCGTCCACGTATACAACGTATCTTTGATTCTTAAACCAAGTGCCGGCCGCGGTGGTCTAGCGGTTCTAGGCGCTCAGTCCGGAACCGCGGGACTGCTACGGTCGCAGGTTCGAATCCTGCCTCGGGCATGGATGTGTGTGATGTCCTTAGGTTAGTTAGGTTTAATTAGTTCTAAGTTCTAGGCGACTGATGACCACAGAAGTTAAGTCGCATAGTGCTCAGAGCCATTTGAACCATTTTGAACCTTAAACCGAGTGTTAGTAAGATTAAGTTGTCCTCTGTGCAAAATTCTTCCCGACGACGTTCTTTCTCATTCCTTTTACCCAGTCCATTTTATCCTACAATACCACTATTTTTCCTTCTCTCCATTTTCCTACTACCGAATTCCAGTCCCCCATATCAATTTAATTTTCGTTCCCCTTAATTATATGATATACGATTAATTTATTTTTATCGTGATACATTTTTCAATACCTTCAATATCTAGATAGGCAGTATGCATATAAACCTCTGTTAATGGTATAAATAGAGATTAATAATTTTAAGCGGTTACACAAGGAGATAAGATAAGTTAGTTCTTCGATGAAAGTACAGCAATAGCAGAGGAAAATACGATGTAAAATGTACACACATGTGCGCGCACGCGTCCGGACATGCTCGCACTGTAAACAGTATCGCCATTACACAACCAAAGACGACCGACGTCAGAAGTTATCGATATTGAAAATTAATAACCAACGGGTCAGGTAGCATTAACTGTGCTTCTCTGTGTTTTGACAACGGAGAGAGCAGGATTCCACGCAGAATTTAAACAAAAACCTCCATTTCATAAATAGAGATTGGAGATTGTTGTTTAAATTTACTAAGCTTTTCTATTCCGCGATCGGTTATTTCAATATCTGCCATTTTGACGTTCTCACGATGACTGAAAGGTGGGACCGTGTTACGATCTTCCGTGGTGAATCAGATTCAGAAGATCCTATTCACTGTTCCCGCCTTCTATCTGTTATCTTCCGTTTCTGTGCCAGTATAATCACTGAGTGAACGAATAGAGGATTTCGAACCGCTTACTGATTTTACGCAAGACCAAAACCTCTTAGGTCTTTTACTCAGATCGGTTGACAAAATTTTACTATGAAAGTCAATTAACGCTTCTGTCATTGCTCTCCTTGCGCTCATTTTCACTCTTTCAGCCTTCGTTTGTCAGCTACGCTTTCAAAAAAATGGTTCAAATGGCTCTGAGTACTATGGGACTCAACTGCTGAGGTCATTAGTCCCCTAGAACTTAGAACTAATTAAACCTAACTAACCTAAGGACATCACAAACATCCATGCCCGAGGCAGGATTCGAACCTGCGACCGTAGCGGTCTCGCGGTTCCAGGCTGCACCGCCTTTAACCGCACGGCCACTTCGGCCGGCAGCTACGCTTTCATTTCTTTTGAATCTGTGCTGAAGCTCTCTTTCTTTACATAACAGTTTTCTAACACGGCTATTAAACCACAATGAGTCTTTCCCGTCCCTTAAGACCTTGCTCGGAACATACTTATCTAAGGCATATTCCACGATGCTTTTGAATTTTTTTCTGTTTGTGCTCCATATATTCGTAGTCATCACTGAATATTTGATGCTTACTACTAAGACACTCTGCAATTTGTATCCTGTCACTCTTGCCAAGCAAAAATATTTTCCTACCTATCTTATAATTCCTTGTAAAACCTGTAGTCATAGTTGCTATAAAAGCCTTATGACTACTGATACCAATGTCCGCCACTGACTCTCGATGATTATGATGATGATGATGATGGTATTTGTGGTCTATGGAGCGCTCGGAGCGCTCACAACGGCGATTATCAGCGCTCGTACAAATTCCCAATTTCGCCACTTTCCCGGACGATGGTGAAATGATGAGGACAGCAAAAGCACCCAGTCCCCGACCAGGCCGCCAATCAAACCCGGGACCCTGTGATCCAGAGGCAGCAACGCTAGGCACTAGATCACAGGTTGCGGATACTGATTCTCGAGTGAGGACGGACCGGTCTGATGATGCGTATCAGAAGACGTAGCGACAACCAGGTCACCAGGGGATTCCAACAACAGAGGTGTCGCAGGTCTCGTCATGGCGCCCCAACGTATCCGCAGCTTTGAGCAATAGCCAGACACCCGAGGGCAGTAGCTAGCACGGCTTCCAGCTGTTTAAGGATAGCAACCAATTCTCGTGGTGTCCGCTCACAAAAAGCACAATCGCTAGGCATATCGTACTGTCAAAAGAAATGAATAAGGTCTCAAAAAATACAAGCAGAGTCGTCAGGAGTAAATGAGACAGTACAAACAGATCCTCACAAAAAAGAACATTACCAGACTGTGGCGCTACTGAGGTTAGAATGTACGCAAAATACAACGAGAAGAATAAACGAGCACTAAAATGTGGTCTGCAGAGTTCTCATTATAGCCTGAGACCGCAAAATCCGCATGCTCTTCATAACGAAACAAATTTTACTGCTGAAAATGGATGTATCAACAGTTAATTTTTACGAGAAACTCTGACCACAGAGAAAGTACTGCAGGAATTACGTATATAAACTCAAATGCACTGATCTAAACTGTACGCTGTGTACGAACACGAGACTGAAACGTAGTAACGTAATGTGGCGCTTCGGGCGGCGGAAAAATTACACGAGGAAGCTGCCTCGCACAAGGATATGCAAAAACGCAAAAACAAAAACTTTGAGTAATCTGGTGAAGACTAGTGTACACAGTAAAATACGAAGGTACAGTTCACTTCTTCGCAGAAATACGTTAAAAAGAAAAAAACTAAAATAAATTACTGTGCGTTAGACAACAGCTTCTCGGCGTCTGCCGCTGCATACACATCTTCTACCACGATCCTCTTCTTCACCAGAGCATCGGACACATTTTCGACATAATATGGCCTTGTTTGATGTCCAGCCTGTCCTAGGCAACGGTAGTTTTCCAGATGCATCAAAATGTGCAATGAACGGAGAGTGCTGTTCCAGATATTGACGGTTAACATTTATGTGACTGCTTAGGTGCCTGAGCCCTTTCTGTGTAGTTACACTGATTGTTAAGAAATCTGCTACATATTTCTTTACCACACACTATTAAATGTCCAGGTTATTGAACCGCTACTGCTTCTTAATTATTATCACACACCATCATCTTGCTCTTGCAAAGCAGCTCTTTGTCTGAAATTTATATTGTGTGTTCTTCAAAGCGCCTCAGTTATTGCATGCATCTAGCTTCAAGAAGCTTAATGTGTACCGCAAGTGAGTAAAAAATGTGGTGCATGAAACTAAAACACTCGAACAATGTTTGCTTTTGTGAACATTGCAGTGTCTTCCCAAAACCTGCGAAAAAAAAGTTTCAGGATGAAGACACCTGTATTCTGTTTTCGTGAAAATTCCAAGGCAAAGTATGTGTTACCTGGAATTAGAAGCTGAAGGAATATAATAATACAGAGTAAAACAGGTTTCAGTTCGGGGAACCATTGGCTTGAGCACTAACAACTATTAAAGAGATAGTGAAAGACAGAAGTCAGGATGAAAATTCCTGGCAGATTAAAACTGCGTGCCTGACCGGGACTCGAACTCGGGACCTTTGCCTTTCGCGGGCAAGTGCTCTACCATCTGAGCTACCCAAGCACGACTAACGCCCCGTCCTCACAGCTTTACTTCTGCCAGTATCTCGTCTCCTACCTTCCAAACTTGAACAGAAGCTCTTCTGCGAGTTCGAGTCTCGGTCCGGCACGCAGTTTTAATCTGCCAGGAAGTTTCATATCAGTGCACACTTCGCTGCAGAGCGAAAACTCATTCTGGAAACATCCCTCAGGCTGCGGCTAAGCCATATCTCCGCAATATCCTTCCTTCCAGGAGTGCTAGTTCTGCAAGGTTCGCAGGAGAGGAGCTGTGAAGTTTGGAAGGTAGGAGGGGGCCTGAGTCGTGCTTGTGTAGCTCAGTTGGTAGAGCCCTTGCCTGCGAAAGGCAAAGGTCCCGACTTGGAGTCTCGGTCCGGCCCACAGTTTTAATCTGCCAGGAAGTTTAATATCAGAGCACACTCCGCTGCAGAGCGAAAATCTCATTCTAGAAGTCAGGATGTTGGTGCAAAATGATGCAGTAAACTGCTACTCAGAAGTGCTCTCGTTCTCGGCGGAGCAGCAGCCAGCAGCTGTGGTGTGGTGCAGGCAACTGTGTCGGAAGCTGTGGCGCTTCTTGTGATGATGCACCGTCCTCCGATGTGCCTTACCTGGCCGTGTTACACTCACTTGAGGGCTAATGGTGAACAGCAGCGATGTCGCGAATCCCCGCGTGAAATGCGAAACGGTGTACTGGCCTCAAGGTTGTCCCTTACACTTAAACAGGATATCTGGGTGCATTCGAGCCAGCTCGAGACGTTGTCTGTTAGGACTAGGACTGATCTCCCTTAAAGGTAGGGAGCGGGTTTTCTGGAAGCTCCAACGTTAGGTGGGTGATGGAGCTCCTCAGGGAAATATTCGGAAAGTAAAGAAGAGAGCCGACCTCAGGACCTTTTTCTTTTACGGAAAAGTGCTCTATCAGCCCAGTTAATTGCATTCATCATTGCAGATTAGAGAAAGAAATTGGTAATACACTATTAGTTAAGCTGGATGACACCAGAAGTTAACAGAAACGAATTTTTGAATTACGATTCGAATATACACTAAAACTAAACTAAATTCCGCCCGGATAGGCCTTGCTTCTATACCTTGCGTGTATCTATTGTGTTTATCTTTCCTGCTTGCCAGGTATCAAAATGTATCTATACCTCCCAGAATCTCTTTCACATATCGTCCAGAATATTCCCCTGTGAGGCTTTTGTCTTATTTATATGCGTTTCTTAAAGTACTGCTATCACATGTTCCATTAAATTTAACACAAAACCCAATTCATGTCCACTGTCGGCTACCACTACTGTATTGTGATAACTTTCTATCCCTGATGAACAGTAACAGTCCTTTAATTCCCTCATTCCCTTTTCAAAGTACAAAATAAACATAAGTAGTGACAATGAAAATCCTTGTGTTAAACTTTTCCTGGATTGGTTCTGACTTCTTGTATAAATCTGTGAGTACATCCTATTAAAAATCGCCTTGAAGAAAGAGAGTAAGTTAGTTATCAATCTCTCTCTGTCATCAATACCATGCTGCCTAAATAACGAAAAACATGTTTGCTTTTTCCGTACCATCAAATTGCAGCTGTTCGTCAATTACCGTTTAAGTCAAATAGCTGGTGGTTGATTTGGAAGGTCAAACAATATTGGCACTGGATTCGACACTAATTTCTTCTTGTCTACATTCATGAACTGACATGCCTCAAAATGGGGGGCACAAATCCTAATATTCTCGAGCAGATACCGCGTAATGTTTCTTCATAAGGTCGGTCGTTCTCAAATTTATAAGACACTCCTTGCTCCGGGTGAGTGAAAATAACGATTACTCTAAAAAAAAATCCACAACGCATGCCTACTGGACCACAAAACATTTTTACTCTTTCCGTAAAATATTATAATTATCTCTGCGTTTATAGTCACACAATGTAGCCTAATGCAATCCAGAACGTTTCCTTGCTTTCACGAACTTTTTACTACAAGTTAATTTTAACAATTTATTGGCTGACGTGACCAAAGTAATTACTTGCAACTACGCGCCGCCCGGAAATTTGCGACGCTCTGCGTATCCGGAACATCTTTTAGTGTCTGCAGTCTGCCTCTGTAAAATAACCGTCCTTTGCGTCCATGTATATATAGTATTTTTTTTTTCTGCTACACTGAGTACTGAATATTTTGATTAATTTAATCTGATATACCCCCTATTATTAAAAAGATTATCGTAATCTGCATTTCTGACAACCTGGCTCGTGCTACCTTTCTACCTTCTTTCACTCTGAGTCTACGATCACTCGAAATTCTAAGGTCGCTTAAGACCGTCAAATCATGAAAATCCACAGTGAGCAGTGTTCACGTATTTTAATAAGCTCATCTTTAAATCGATGTTGGTTGATAAGGAAGCATACTAAGTGACATGAAAACATTTAAAACAACAAAGAAAATCTTGGAAACAAAGTATAGATAGCTTCTTGTATGTGTTCAGATCTACGCTGACACTCCGCCAGAACAATGGATAAAATGTTGCTAATGCTACATATAGTGATGTGAGTAAAGCTCAGATTTTGACGGAGAAAAAATTGTGACTGATTTTTATAAAAACGCTGATATAGACACATTTTAAATTTTAACACAATAATCCACTCATTAAATACTATACAATAAGAATACATAGAAATGTTTAAATAATTAATGTATAGTGTTATACATTATAATAATAAAAATGTATTCAACTTTTACGTGTATTGTCGTCTTGCCCCGTGGTCAAAGTCAACTTGCCACAGTACTGGGCCTTCGCTTTTAAAACTGGCAAAATAGTTGTTTTTGTATTAAAATAAATATTTGTGGAACTAGGTACAGTATAATAATAAGCCCGTTTCTCAATGCAAGCAAAGAGAAGAAAATTCTCCCCATAAATGAATTTATTAAAAACGGTTAAACGCTAACATTATCACCTTTACCTGGTCTCCTTTATATCAGTCCTCACAAGCGAAATAGAAATAATGTTCGATTATTGTGTTCAAGGATGGCAACATATTAAGACGCTGCCTGTTAACTTCACAAGTTAAAGGCCAACGAAAATTCAAAGAAAAAAAAAAAAAGAGTCAGTATGTACGAAAAATTGCAGCAAATCTGCATTTCACGGTTTCATGCACAGTCATATCTTGCACAGCAACAATTTTCCCGCTGCGCAGAGACGTCACACCTGACACCATTAGGTAATGGCGAACATCCCTCGCATACACAGGGCGTTGGCCGCGTCGGCTTTTAGCCAAGATTAATAATGTTCCTGGCGAGAGAGAGACCCTACCTGCGGTTCCGTTTCGTCGGTGCTAGGTATCACTACTCTCATGCTGTTATAAAGGAACGTCTCCTCACTCTATCATGACGGAAGTAAAACAGTATCTTCTTAGATGACTTTCTTTCAATATCGCAATTACGTAGCGTTTCTCTTGTCGTTCAAGTCTTGCAGTCACCGCTATAACTGTATTTCTGAAGAGATTTATATAATCGAATCTCACGGAAAGAAATATAGTTGTTAGGTGTTTATAAGGTATTTCAGAAATGTACTCTTGACAGCGCAAAAATGACGGGTGGAAATCGCTGCCAGTGTTCAGGTCCGGTACAGCACTGACGTGGACGAAATTCAACATGCCACATTTTTCTGTTTACCTTGGTAACACGCAGACGAGAAAATATTACATAAAATATTACAGGGAACTGATCTTGTCAGTATTCCAGATTTGTTCCAAGAAGGCAAAATAACTTTTCTGCAAAGAATATGCAGGTATTATCTAAAGATATCATGCATGTTAACACATGTTCGTAAATGGTCACTGTAGCTGAACAAACAATGTGAAGGCTTTACATTTAAACTACCTCACTTTCGATTCCATGTTTTTTTTTTTTTTCAAAACTAGAGGTGATTGTCTTATTGGGATTGCTGCTATCGTTCTTTGAATAAAAATATGGCATTTCAGTCTTTGGTCGCTATTTTTTTAATTTCAATGACCGGTTTCAGGCTAGCTGCCCATCTTCATATAATATATTGCAGTTACTCAACACAGTTATGAGACCCGCCAGGTTAGCCGAGAGTGCTAATGCGCTGCTTCCTGTACTCGGGTAGGCGCACCAGCCCCGGATCGAATCCTCCCGGCGGATTACCGACGGCGGCCGGTGTGTCGACCAGACTGGATGTGGTTTTTAGGCGGTTTTCCACATACCGCTAGGTGAATACCGGGCTGGTCCCCACGTTCCGCCTCAGTTACACGACTCGCAGACATCTGACCACGTTCGCACTATTCCATGGATTACACTAGATGCAGACAGCTGGGGTACTCTAATTCCGTCCTGGGGGGTATCGGGTGGCGGTAGGAAGGGCATCCGGCCACCCCTTAAAACTAACCTTGCCAAATCCGTTCGAAACCGAGGGACAAGGCACCAGCAAAAGAAGACTCAAGACAGTTATGACAGCGAACCAATAGTTCTGTACTGACAGGTTACTCTGTAAGTATATGATCTGAAGATGGGCAGCTAGCCTGAAACCGGTCACTGAAAATAAAAAATAGCGATCAAAGACTGAAATGCCATATTTTTATTTTTTGTTTTCGCCTATATATCTGACGTCGGTCTGTTGCAGAATTTGGAGCATGTTTTACGCTCGCGTATCACGGTATTTCTGGAGACCGAATTTCTTCTCTGTAAAATCAACACGTGTTTGCAAACAACCATTGTGTAAAACCCAGCTCGCTCGGTCCGTCCGCGAGACCCAGCAGGCAGTAGTTAACGGCGCCTAGGTAGATGGCGTGTTCCTTGACTTCCACAAAGCATTCGGTACATTTTCGCACTGACGCCTAATGAACAAACTATGAGCGTACAGAATATCAGACCAACTGCGTGACTGGACTGAAGAGTTTCTATGAAACAGAGCACAGCAGTCGTAAAAGCCACTTCGGGCGTACCTCTACGCAATGTTAGAGGTCCATTGCTTTTCACACTATATGCGTAAATGACCAAGTAAATAACGCCGGAAGTTCCATGAGGCTTTTCGCGGATGTTGCGACGCTAAAAAATTATGCCAAAATGCAGGAAGACCTGCAGAGGATCTACCATTGGCGAAGGGAGTGGCAGTTGACTCTCAACATAAACAAATGTGACGTATTGCGTATGTGTAGACAGGAAGACCCATTAGTGTATGATTACACGATTGAAGAACAATCGTTGGAAGCAGTTACTTTCATAAAATATATATGAGTGTGCGCAGTCCCGGATCTACGACATTTCAGAACTGGGGCAAAAACTTGATAGTGGCGCTGCTGTCCCCCTCCTCCCCCCCCCCCTCACGTACCACTCGAGCGTTTGAGATACGATATCAAAAAGTAGTACAAAGTGCGGTGCCATCCTCTTGACACAGCATTCTTCTATCACACGTTACCGTATATCGCTCTGTGAAATTCAAACGTGTATATTTTGTAATGGAAGCCAACAAACCTATATTCAGAATACTGGAAATTAGAACGTACTGTGGTGCCTCTCCTGCTCCCAGTCGACCGGTTTGACATCCAAACCTCCTTAGAAAGAATTGACAATTAATAGACCTACTGGGTGGGATTATTTGTAATAAGAACTCTTCAGAAAATCTGCACTCTTTATTGCCTATCAGTCAATAACTTTCTGTTTTGTGTGACATAAAATTAAATACAAGAAACATGAAACCAATAAAGACAAGAGAGAAGCAAAACAGTACACATTTCTTCAGTCCTTAGGTCCCAGCATTATTTTCTCTCTAATCTTGCTACAGCTTTACACGGCGTGCTTTCCTTTCTGCGAAAGAATCTGTTACCTCATCAAAGGTGGTCAAACGTTTTGCTACATGAAGAATCAAAATGTCGTTGTGTAATACTGAAAAACCTGTTATACGAACAGTACCCAAGACTGATGTGGTTTCTCGATTTGATTACGCCTGTTTTGTCATTGTCTGCTACATAAAACGAAATAGACATTTCTAATCTTGCAGCAATTGTAGCACCCGCAAATAAGCGAGACTTTGTGGCAGAAATGGTAATTTTTATCTACCTCATGTACAAAAATAGCACGACAGAATATAATGCATGACTTATCAATATCAAATGCCTACTAGACCTACTACAAGCAAAAAAAATTATGTTAGGAAATAGTTTAACATTTCATTCATACACCTTCGTTTCTGAAGCATAAGATAGAAAAGCAGTTGTACGAAATTTTTTATCTAAATTTGGAATCATCGTGTTGTTCCATATAATTTGTGTGATGTCTCCGTTTCTTCTCCTTCCTCGTTCTAACAAACAACCTTGCCATCACTAATTCTGTAACTATTCTCAGCATTGTCAAAACTTGTGCTCCGGTTAACTTCACTAACTCTTCCAGAATCACCGGTTTAGTTATCCCGCGTTTATTCTCCGGTTAGGCGTTATTACGTGTTCGTACAACGCCTTTTCCGCACCATTTCGAGAACAAACCTTAAGCAGCTACTAACCACGGACTGTACAACTAGTCCTTAGTAGTGTAGCGCCCTGGCAAAAATTTTCAGTCAAAATGTCATTTTCTTGGGTACACCGAGAAGATAATATGTAAACTTTCTTACCTGTTATTATCGTTAGTTGTTTATTTCCACTCTGTTAGTCTAAATCTACAGATTTCGCTAGTAATTATATCAATTCCTAGCAGTCGTACATCGAATCAACCACATAAACAAACAGCGATTGGTATTCACCTGTTCGGGTTTGTTCGGCTCAGCTCGTATAGCCCCGTCCCCTTTTGTCTGCCGGAAAGTCTTTTATTTGTAGATGCGGCGGGGATTCCCCTGGCAGAGACAACGTGTGTTATGCACACATTCAAAAACCATCTTATGATTCGTTCAGGAATTAACTTAGAATGTGTTCAGAAACGTTAAAAAACCAACAGAGATGCATTTCAAAATAATATGAATAATCGATGACCAATGGGCGCAGGATGCTAGGCTCTTTGTGAAACAAGGTTTCTTTCTTGAAGAATATGAATTTGGCACCCCCTGAAATTGCCGCCAAGGGCAGATGGTCCGGTTTGTTCTCCCCCCCTCCCCCCCCCCCCCCCCCACGCCTCCAGCCCCCGCTCCAAGCCACCCAAAACTAATCGCAGGAAAGGCACAGGCCAGACTGATATTCACTGGAAGAATCTGCAGGAAAAGTAGTCCTCGAACAAAGGAAGTAGCTTACAAAACCATCGTTCGACCATTACTTGAATATTGTTCGTCGGTATGGTGTCCACACCAGATAGGATTGACAGCAGAAATATTGAAGATCCCAAGAAGAGCAGTGCGTCTCGTTACAGGTTCATTTAGTAAGCATGAAAAAGTCGCGGAGATGATCAACCAAGTCGTGGGATGCGTTCGCGTCACGGTGTGGTTTACTGCTGAAGTTCTGAGAGCGTACCCCTCCCCTTGGGAAATCTCTCTCCCCCACTTGGAAAGTGGCCGAGAGCGTACCCCTCCCCTTGGGAAATCTCTCTCCCCCACTTGGAAAGTGGCCGAGAGCGTACATTTCTAGAGGAGACAACAATATATTTCTTCCTCCTAGGTACATCTCGAGAAAAGACCACGAAGTTAAGAACAGAAAAATTCGAGGCTATAGGGTGGCTTAACGACACTCGTTCTTCCTACGAAATATTCGCGACAGGAACAGGAAAGGCTGGAAGTGACACTGGTACATAAAGTACCCTCCACCACACACCACAAGGTGGGTTTCAGGGTATAGACGTGGACGTAGACGTAAGAGACACATTCTTGTGGTTCAACAATTTGTTGTTTATGAAGCCCTCCACTTTATTAGAAGCAACACAATTCGATGGTGTGCAGCTAATTTCCCACAGAAGATGCAACGGAAGTTTGCCTGTAAATCTAGAGTCTGGTAGAAATGACCTCTCTGGGGTCGAAAAATTAAATTTACTACCACTATTTGACATATTACGTGAGAATTATTCACACAGTGTAATTGATATTACATGGTAACAGACTGACAATATGTCTCAGCGTGTTAGGTCTGCAAGCACGCCATTCTTTCTATAATAGCTATTTACAATCCGCAAGCAAGAACCCCATCGCTTTATGTCGAACCACATTATTCATACGCCATGCCTCATCGTCAACAGGCTCTTTCTGAACGCATCATTGCTCTTTTGGAGGAAGGGAATTTGACGGCGTCGGAGGACGGAGCACGGTACGTGTTCCTGAACGCACTGCGCGATGATGGATAAAACGTTATCGAGATGCTATTGAATCCAATTGGCGTATGGGAACTGGACTTTGGCGTATAACAACACCAGTCCACTATATTGAACCTGTCAACATCTCACTACAGAATCCTTTTTTAAACGAGGTGCAGTTGAAACGTACTACTACGGTTTCCTGGTCCGTGCTTATATGGCTCGGCGCCGAATTCGGAAGGTCGGTCTATTTTGTAGCCTCGCGATCAGCTAGGAGATGCTCCGTGGTGATCGTCGACTCCACCTATTAGCGTTTGCCGAGGAGAGTGTTAATCGTGACTGGCAAAACGTGATACTTTGCGACGGATGGGTGCTGTCCTCAACGAGCGATGGTACAGTACGAGTATACAGGGCACAAGTTGTCCGTTTCGAACCCAAACACATATATGAGTCTGTAACGCCCCATGAACCATGGACCTTGCCGTTGGTGGGGAGGCTTGCGTGCCTCAGCGATACAGATGGCCGTACCGTAGGCGCAACCACAACGGAGGGGTATCTGTTGAGAGGCCAGACAAACATGTGGTTCCTGAAGAGGGGCAGCAGCCTTTTCAGTAGTTGCAGGGGCAACAGTCTGGATGATTGACTGATCTGGCCTTGTAACATTAACCAAAACGGCCTTGCTGTGCTGGTACTGCGAACGGCTGAAAGCAAGGGGAAACTACAGCCGTAATTTTTCCCGAGGACATGCAGCTTTACATGCAGCTTTACTGTATGATTAAATGATGATGGCGTCCTCTTGGGTAAAATATTCCGGAGGTAAAATAGTCCCCCATTCGGATCTCCGAGCGGGGACTACTCAAGAGGACGTCGTTATCAGGAGAAAGAAAACTGGCAATCTACGGATCGGAGCGTGGAATGTCAGATCCCTTAATCGGGCAGGTAGGTTAGAAAATTTAAAAAGGGAAATGGATAGGTTAAAGTTAGATATAGTGGGAATTAGTGAAGTTCGGTGGCAGGAGGAACAAGACTTTTGGTCAGGTGATTACAGGGTTATAAATACAAAATCAAATAGAGGTAATGCAGGAGTAGGTTTAATAATGAATAGGAAAATAGGAGTGCGGGTTAGCTACTACAAACAGCATAGTGAACGCATTATTGTGGCCAAGATAGACACAAAGCCCATGCCTACTACAGTAGTACAAGTTTATATGCCAACTAGCTCTGCAGATGATGAAGAAATTGATGAAATGTATGACGAGATAAAAGAAATTATTCAGGTAGTGAAGGGAGACGAAAATTTAATAGTCATGGGTGACTGGAATTCGTCAGTAGGAAAAGGGAGAGAAGGAAACGTAGTAGGTGAATACGGATTGGGGGGAAGAAATGAAAGAGGAAGCCGCCTTGTAGAATTTTGCACAGAGCATAACTTAATCATAGCTAACACTTGGTTCAAGAATCATAAAAGAAGGTTGTATACCTGGAAGAATCCTGGAGATACTAATACGTATCAGATAGATTATATAATGGTAAGACAGAGATTTAGGAACCAGGTTTTAAATTGTAAGACATTTCCAGGGGCAGATGTGGATTCTGACCACAATCTATTGGTTATGAACTGCAGATTGAAACTGAAGAAACTGCAAAAAGGTGGGAATTTAAGGAGATGGGACCTGGATAAACTGAAAGAACCAGAGGTTGTAGAGAGTTTCAGGGAGAGCATAAGGGAACAATTGACAGGAATGGGGGAAAGAAATACAGTAGAAGAAGAATGGGTAGCTCTGAGGGATGAAGTAGTGAAGGCAGCAGAGGATCAAGTAGGTAAACAGACGAGGGCTAATAGAAATCCTTGGGTAACAGAAGAAATATTGAATTTAATTGATGAAAGGAGAAAATACAAAAATGCAGTAAATGAAGCAGGCAAAAGGGAATACAAACGTCTCAAAAATGAGATCGACAGAAAGTGCAAAATGGCTAAGCAGGGATGGCTAGAGGACAAATGTAAGGATGTAGAGGCTTGTCTCACTAGGGGTAAGATAGATACTGCCTACAGGAAAATTAAAGAGACCTTTGGAGAGAAGAGAACCACTTGTATGAATATCAAGAGCTCAGATGGCAACCCAGTTCTAAGCAAAGAAGGGAAGGCAGAAAGGTGGAAGGAGTATATAGAGGGTTTATACAAGGGTGATGTACTTGAGGACAATATTATGGAAATGGAAGAGGATGTAGATGAAGATGAAATGGGAGATAAGATACTGCGTGAAGAGTTTGACAGAGCACTGAAAGACCTGAGTCGAAACAAGGCCCCGGGAGTAGACAACATTCCATTAGAACTACTGATGGCCTTGGGAGAGCCAGTCATGACAAAACTCTACCATCTGGTGAGCAAGATGTATGAGACAGGCGAAATACCCACAGACTTCAAGAAGAATATAATAATTCCAATCCCAAAGAGGGCTGGTGTTGACAGATGTGAAAATTACCGAACTATCAGTTTAATAAGTCACAGCTGCAAAATACTAACGCGAATTCTTTACAGACGAATGGAAAAACTGGTAGAAGCGGACCTCGGGGAAGATCAGTTTGGATTCCGTAGAAATGTTGGAACACGAGAGGCAATACTAACCTTACGACTTATCTTAGAAGAAAGATTAAGAAAAGGCAAACCTACATTTCTAGCATTTGTAGACTTAGAGAAAGCTTTTGACAACGTTAACTGGAATACTCTCTTTCAAATTCTGAAGGTGGTAGGGGTAAAATGCAGGGAGCGAAAGGCTATTTACAATTTGTACAGAAACCAGATGGCAGTTATAAGAGTCGAGGGGCATGAAAGGGAAGCAGTGGTTGGGAAAGGAGTGAGACAGGGTTGTAGCCTCTCCCCGATGTTATTCAATCTGTATATTGAGCAAGCAGTAAAGGAAACAAAAGAAAAATTCGGAGTAGGTATTAAAATTCACGGAGAAGAAGTAAAAACTTTGAGGTTCGCCGATGACATTGGAATTCTGTCAGAGACAGCAAAGGACTTGGAAGAGCAGTTGAACGGAATGGACAGTGTCTTGAAAGGAGGATATAAGATGAATATCAACAAAAGCAAAACGAGGATAATGGAATGTAGTCAAATTAAATCGGGTGATGCTGAGGGGATTAGATTAGGAAATGAGACACTTAAAGTAGTAAAGGAGTTTTGCTATTTAGGGAGTAAAATAACTGATGATGGTCGAAGTAGAGAGGATATAAAATGTAGATTGGCAATGGCAAGGAAAGCGTTTCTGAAGAAGAGAAATTTGTTAACATCGAGTATTGATTTAAGTGTCAGGAAGTCGTTTCTAAAAATATTTGTATGGAGTGTAGCCATGTATGGAAGTGAAACATGGACGATAACCAGTTTGGACAAGAAGAGAATAGAAGCTTTCGAAATGTGGTGCTACAGAAGAATGCTGAAGATAAGGTGGGTAGATCACGTAACTAATGAGGAGGTATTGAATAGGATTGGGGAGAAGAGAAGTTTGTGGCACAACTTGACTAGAAGAAGGGATCGGTTGGTAGGACATGTTTTAAGGCATCAAGGGATCACAAATTTAGCATTGGAGGGCAGCGTGAGGGTAAAAATCGTAGAGGGAGACCAAGAGATCAATACACTAAGCAGATTCAGAAGGATGTAGGTTGCAGTAGGTACTGGGAGATGAAGAAGCTTGCACAGGATAGAGTAACATGGAGAACTGCATCAAACCAGTCTCAGGACTGAAGACCACAACAACAACAACGCCGGAAATGCATATCCTCCTATTTCCATCTATTGTACCATAATTTTTTTTCCTTATTTTGTTACCTCAAGATATGACATTTCTGTGTCTTTATATATTGTAATTGTTTTACTATATATATATATATATATATATATATATATATATATATATATATATATATATATATGCATTTATGTCGATGTATAATTGGTTTGTTTTGTAAATATTATTTGTATTCTTACGCTGGGTCTTGCCTAGGGAAAACTATGCTATCGAACGAATACATCGATAGGTCGTGTGGAGAACCAAAGTGTTTAGGATCTTTGGTAGTGTTAACTCTGCCGCGTGGAGCGCGGGCAGAGCAGAGTCTGGCTGGGGTAGGGCGGTGGAGCAGGTGTGTTGTGTGACGCTCCCGCGAGTTGCCGCGCTTTCGGGGTTTGGCAGCATGTAATTGCGCTCGACTTGCTATGATAGTTTCTGACACGGTGTCGCGGACGGGAAGCATTAGCTGGCGCACATCAAGAGCCCGTTTCGCCTGGTGACCGTGTCGAGAAGAAGGCGCGCCAACATCCAGCTTCTGCAACAGCGACGGCCGACAATGAGTGACTGTCGCCACCTCCCCGATCGACGGCTTCAAACCTTCAATCAACCAACAAGGAAGACTAGAAGCACGTAAAGTTTTAGAAGTGTACGGTAGACCTCAGCTTTTAAAACTGTTGCATCACAAAAATACAGTAACTTAGCATTAACCTTTGTTGTTCATTGTCCCAACTGCATTACCAAGCAGGGTCCCTTCCTTTTCTGGAATGAACCCGAGTGTCGTTGAAAGTCAAACGCCAGCATTAAAGTAATATCATTCCATTTCGCTGCTTTAATTTCAAAATTCAGTTAAAGTATTCATAGCTGGCTACAATATTTAGATTACACAAGCAGAAATTAAGAGTGCGAGTTTTGTTACCATATTTTAGCTTACCTGTGACTGCAGCCCAGCTTGGTACGTACAAAATTTTACTATTGTTAATTGTTCAGAATCATTTAATTCAAGTTCAAAGTTAAATCTCTTATTTCTAAATTGCGTAGATTCAAGTAGCTTTTGAAATGATTGCTGAGGTAGCCCAAGACTAACGTATTTTACTGAATTTCGTAGTGCTTCAGAAAAAAATCTCACTATTAATTTCAGTCACTAAATTAACTTTCAATTTTCCGGTTTTATTAATTCTTTTGCTAAATTAAGTCAGAGTGTAGCGATATTTATTACTTCTGACAAACATTCAGTTTTCACACAACACGTGTCAACCTTCAGTTGCCACGCTTTTAGTGCTAATTATATGTGCAATAACCTTTCTTTTTCAGTTATTATAGTAGTTGACCATAGGACTGGCGACCATAATTTTCCCCAAATCTCAAATATCTAATTAACGCCAATTAATTGTTAACGTGATGACCGCACATTTACTTTCTTTATTAATTTTACCCTTTTCTCAAAATTAATTTCCTCTAATTTCATTTGCATTTTTCCTTTCATTTAGATGTAACCCTTTCCTCCCTCTTTACCGACAGATTAACTTCGGTGATGATTGCTTTTCCCAGATTTCCATTAGGTACATGCGGTTTAATTTTTCACTGTCATTTAAGGTCGATAAGTGAGGGGGAGGTTACAAGTCGTCTCTCAGTGCCTGGTGTCTGTGGCTTTCTGGGAATGGATGTGTTCCCATGGACTCTGACTGCTTCATAGGATAGATGTTCTACTTGATGCTGCCCAGTATACTCATACTCTGAGTAATATTATGGTCCCATCAGTGCGACAACTATATCCTGAATACGTAATCTGTTTTCATCAGGGCCAGTCTCCTATACATATGTCAGTGGTGGTGCAGGCATCGTTTTCAGAAAAGAATGAGATTTATATTTTCCATTGGCCTCCTTCTGCACCAGACCTAAACCTTTTTGAAAATGCACGAGCAAAAACGAAGCATATCATGCGACAAAACTGGCCTGATTCCGCGCCGGGAACCCATAATTACCTTTCGAATGTCACCTTAGCTGCCGGGAAGGAGGTTGCAGAAAATTAGAGATTTATTGCCCATCTCATATACTCCAAACCTCGCAGACTTAGGCAGTCATTGAAGTTGGAGGTCTTTGGATGGGATATTAAGTGGTAAAGAACTATATGCTATCCCCTTTTGAGGACCGAAAATATCTTATTACAAACCGTGAATTGTCCTTTCTATTAATTAATTTATTTCTACGAATTAACCAAATTAACGGAATAACGCAAAAAATGGCACTAAGCTAGATACGAACATAACCTTGTAGCCAGCTGTAGGAAGCAACCTACTCACGCCGTAGTAAATTCACATCAGTCTTTCCATTGTGTGCCAGCCAGTCCGCTGTAACTAGCTCTGACATCATAAATGTTGCGCTATACTTTAAAAATCAAGTGAATAACATGAAACGGTTCTAGCATGTCAGGAGTAATACTAAATTAATATGTGTTGAATGTCAGTTCAATAACTTTAACCATTTTCGAAATTTGGACGTTTTTCTGTAAAAATCATTGGCGCAACAGAAAAGAGCTAGAGACTTAAAAATTTATATTTAGATTCCTTTTCCATAATTATTTAATAGAAACAGTACTTTGGATCTCACAAATTAAGATTTTAGTTGAAATTCATAATTTTCTGGTTTTTGTCTTAAAAATTAAGGAAGCAAGGTAAAGTAGGCTAATAAATAAGGCTAGGATGTTTAAATTTAAGTAGAATGGAGATCCGCTATAATCATAAAGATGTAAGAAGTTTCAATTGAATAACTATAAAACTATAGCGATAGCGTTTCTCCAAAGGGCAAGTTCAGAGCTCGTCTACTGCGTGCAGTGTAATTTAATTAATTCTCTCGCCCAAAATATTTAACTTAGCCACGTCAAACTTTTATTATGATTACTTACCTGTGTGCTGAATGCACATTTAAATTGAGAGCTTCATCGGCCATCAGCAAAAGAAGCTATGATTTATTCAATAACTTAATGTGGTGCATTACTAGCCCAGCGGCTAGTCGGGAGAGCCGATTTGATCAGGCGTTCCCTTAGCCGTCCGCACCGCGGCTTTATATATATAAGAACGCTGCGCGAGGAAAAAAGGCCCCAGTTCTCTCCAGATGCTGAATAGCACACCATCTGTGTCGGGAGTCGCGTCGCGTCGGTATCATTGCTATAAACAGCCTCGGATGCCGTATTAAGTTACTCGGGATAGGCGTAACCATGAAATCATTTTCGAGTGAAGTGTTAATTCTGGGATGACTTTAATTATCTATCTTCAGTTTGCGTATGTCGTATTTTCACGTGCCGTCGCAGGACAAACATTCTACCATTATTTAGCGTGGCGTTTGATGAACCTAATCATCAAATTATGGCGAGCATTCACTTAAACATTTAATTTGGACAGTTATAGTTGCATCAGCGCATTAGAGTGAACTGCTCTGTTAGTCAGATTGTGTGGATTCTTTTTTTTTTTTTTTTTTTTTTCATCTGTGACTTTCAGAAAATAGAGAACGTTTTTTTTCACGATCGTTTTTGATTATGAATCCCAGACAATTTCCTAATTCCTCAGAGCTTTAAGCTGTAGCTCTATGTGTATTTCTCAAATGAAGTGGGCACTAGGAATTCTAATTACAGGCTTCACGTTTTGCTTATCACTTTCTGGTTGCCAATATTGTAGTTAGAGAGCCAGTGTTGAGAACGGCAAAAGACAGCATAAATAATAGGAACATTTATATAACAATTAATTCCACTCGCCGCCCCACATATGGTTAAAACGGCAAGGAATGCGTCTTTTCTACAAACAAAACATTTTTATTGAATAACAACAATAAATATCCACCCGCCGCCCTACACAGCCAGTTGCCTACTAGAATGTCGATTATGTCACTGAGCTACATTTTCTTTACTTTGGGCTTCGAACCTCCCCATGCAGCCAACGTTTCTCCCTCCATTTTCGCCTTTTTCTGCTGGGCTGTCGATGAAATCACCTTCAATGGCATGCACGTTCCTGGCGTTAGTTCTTTAGCTGGCTAACTCAAGCAACTTCTTTATTCTCTTCGGGGAAACCGTATACGTACCTGTTCTTGGAATCAAAGAATATTTTTGTTCTTCTAAGTTAAAATGATAGATCTAAGTTACTCATGAATGCGAAATGTAGTAATTTTTATACGTATTTAGGAAAAAGCGGTGCTTTAGGCTGCTTTAATTGAGAAAAAATTGTGGAAGTTATTATCAATCTGGATTTAAAACAACAGTTAAACTTCTGAGTACACTCTGCTGATATTTAGGATGCTGCTATAAATAAAAATGCTCTTCATTAATGTATTTTATGAAATCTTCTATGTTTATATTTTTATTCATAATTGTATATCATACGAGGGCTATTCGGAAAGTAGGGTCCCATCGGTCGCGAAATGGAAAGAATTGTGAAAATTAAAAATATCTTATTTGCACCAGTTAGCTACACCTTCCAGCTGCTTCTCTACATAGTCGCCGCTCCGACTTAGACATTTGTCATAGCGTTATACCAACTCTCCAATACCCTAGTCATAGAAGGCAGCCGCCTGTGGTTTCCGCAAATTCTCTACGCCGGTCTGCAGCTCGTTGTCTGTGCAAAAATGGTGTCTTCATAGCTAGCAGTTCATGTAAGCAGAGATGAAACCCATGGGCAACCAATTACGGGCTGTACTGCAGGTGACCAAACACTGCCTGACGAAAGCGCTGCAGGAGCATCTACATTGCCCCTGCAGAGTGCGACCGTGAATTGTCATGAAGAAGGAAACGCATTACAGTTATGTTATGTGGGCTGCATGAAATCAGGCGAAATCTCTCAGAGGCCCTCGTACTTGGTGGGAGGCTGTTGTTCTAGACGTCTTAACGTGCTCACTGTACGCTCAGAACTGAAAACAGCGACGTGAAGCCACCGATGGTCATACTAGACACTGCCCAACACTTCTGTGAAAAGCTTCATCGGATATTCACTGTGGTTTCCATTTCGCGCTCTAACGGACTTTACTTTTCGAATAGTACTCGTACATATTGATTAATGAGCTAGTTATAGCTATTATGTTTTGTGCTGGAATATAAATTATAGACTGGCTGCAGAATATCTTTTAGTGCAATGTTGTTCTCAGAGGTTGTTTTGATGTTGGCCTGTTTTTTCTCGTTCAGTTCCAGATCAGAACTTTTTCTCTACAGGTGAGGATGTGTTCGAGAGTTTCCATCAGTTGACAGGCGTCACAATAAGATGTGAGCCTTAGGTTTATTTTATGCTGCTCATCACCTGTGGGGACCTTGGCATTAACAATGCTATACCAAAGAGGACTTACATTCTTTCAGAAAGTAGAGTGATTGATAATTCGCCATATCCTTGTTCAGTTTTTTTCTTTACATTTCATGTGAATTATATTCCTATGACATTTCGTTAGTGTACACCGTGTAGTATAATGAAATGAGTACCGAGTTTTTGAGTTTTTCTTGTATATAACTATGTTTGACGTAATATTTTTGAACGTAGTCCAGTTCTGGGTATATTCACCCAGCATTTATGGCAGCACATCGGTCATTGTGGTCTAATCTGATAAAGAGGTGTCATGATAAGCCAACATGATTTGGAGGAACAATTGAGAAACGTTGCCGCACATTGTGATCCAGTGTCCATAATATCCAATCCTCCAGTCAGGCAGGACAACATAGGAGTTTGAAATGTTACTGTGAAAACGTTTCCACTCCAAACTGTAGACGTCTGAAGAGTATGACCTATACAGTGGCAGGTTTGCCTTGAGGCCCTTCAGTCTGGAACCGCACGACCGCTACGGTCGCAGGTTCGAATCCTGCCTCGGGCATAGATGTGTGTGATGTCCTTAGGTTAGTTAGGTTTAAGTAGTTCTAAGTTCTAGGGCAGTGATGTCCTCAGATGTTAAGTCCCATAGTGCTCAGAGCCATTTGAACCATTTTTTTTTTTTTTTTTTTTTTTTAGCTGAGGCGGTGAGTTTTTGTCAGGATGATAACCGGTGGCTGCTCAAGGAAATATCATTATTAGTCATACATTGTACTGGAGAACAAAGCACAACACTTGTAACGACTCTCTGCGGTGGCAACGCCTCTCTGGGCACGTGCTGAAGACAGGGGGCGTGGCGGAACTGATACAAGCAGGCGGCGAGCGGCATGCTGTAATGCCAGCGGCTGGGCAGTAATGTTGACGTGCCGAGTTCGTGACTGCTGGTGTACTCCCTCTGCAGTTCAAGGCACGGCATGCCGAAAGACGTGAAAACCCGCTGTGATTCTTGCAGAGGACGATAGTCCTCAGCAGTCGTGTCAGCCCTTGTGAGTGGAGATATACAGCATAAGTATGCATGCCCATGAGCAGATGGTTAAGCGGTTCCACTGCCCTGGTTTCGATTGACTGCTCTCCAGAGCCAAAGATTGGCTTTGGCTGAGTGAGCCCAGAGGTGGCTCACCGGCTGGAAAACGCTAATTTATTCCTTAGAGTCAGCGGTAAGTCCGCATTTGGTGGGATCCAAGTCTCGTGGTGGCTACTTTCAGAACCATGTCACCCCACTGACCGGTATAGACCACCTCGTAAACCGTGGCTGTCAGAGTAGGATCCCTTTGGCTAAAAATGATGAATGTTTAAATTGGTTCGATGCCTACTTGTTTTGCAGAACCACGTTTCCAATCATGTAAGCCAAAAACAAGTTTGTAGCTTGAATGCGTAGTAACCGGTCTGTCGATGGTATGTCGATGCACTGCTGTCCCCTGGCCTGGCTCGTATCGTAGAACTCGACTGGTGGCGTTGCTGCATATGATGTAACGGTGCTTCGGCCGACTCTGCAAAAATGGTTCAAATGGCTCTGAGCACTATGGGACTGAACATCTATGGTCATCAGTCCCCTAGAACTTAGAACTACTTAAACCTAACTAACCTAAGGACGTCACACAACACCCAGTCATCACGAGGCAGAGAAAATAAAACTAACGTCGTCAATGTTATCGTCATGCACCATTTTTGTATTGAAGATATGAACTGTTGTAATGTCTTGTGCAACTTTATAAGTAGCGGTTTGACTGTATTAGCATGTAAAGTCATGCACAGTGCTCGTCCTTTCCGCACTGTTTGAATCACAGTACAGGAGCCGTTAGCTGTGCGTTGATTTTGATCATAGACTGAGTGCCACCTATACAGTTTTGTACAGGAGTTGGAAAAAAGTAAGGAGACACGGCGAGAAATGCATGTTTGAACATAAATGTAGGTACTAGAAAAGCCTGCAGGATGTGCTGTGGTATTTGACCACGAACAGCACCTGTCCAATGTCTTAAATACGTTTCAAGTGTCAGTCGTGGCCATAACAGAGTTCTGTGTGGTTGCGGGTGCATTATATAGGAGCTAAGTGAATTCGAACGTGTGATAAATTGTTGGTGCTCTTGGGGTGCGTACCTCCGTAACCAAGGTAGCCGAAGCGTTTGATGTTCCAAGACGCATACTATCGAGGATTTATGTCCCATACAAGGAAAGCGCAAAAACATCGTCTGCTAAGTGACAAAGCGGACAAAAGTGTGTTTTCAGTGATCGTAATGGACAGTCACTGAAGAGGATTGTGACGAATAATAAGAGGACGGGAGCAGCAAAAGGCAGTGTAGAATTGAATGTCGCACTCGCTAACCCTGCCAGTACCACAAAAACACGAAGGGAGCTCCATAAGCTGAGAACTGCACGGCGAGATGGAAATTTAAAACCAGTTATCACTGATTCGAATGTCTGTGACAGAAAAACGTGGTGCTGAAACCATAAAACCTGGACTGTGGAGCAATGGAAGAATGCCATTTGGTCAAATGAGGCTTGTTCCACACTGTTTCTAACTTCTGGCTGAGTTTACATCTCAAGAGTGAAACACGTTGGGCGTTCGGTGATGATTTTGGGGAGCCATATCGAGGTATTCCATGGGCCCCATGGTCACTATGCAAGGTCGCCTAATGGATTACGATCAGGTCCATCCTATGATATAATGAACTGTCGTGCGTGTGGGAGCGCAGTCATATAGACTTTTTTTGAAAGAAATTTCCACCATTTGAATGTTAACTGTTCATTTATTTTACACAATCATAATTCCGTCTTTGTAGCCATTCTTAAGTACATATTGAAATGTTAAAATATGTTTGACCTGTCTGCGACATGTCATGTTTTTTCGACGGCGAATGTGTAAAATAGCTGAAAAATTAATCGTCAACTGGCGGAATTTTCGTTACAAAACCCATAGTACAACATTTGCTCCCCAATGGCGATGTTATGTTTCAAGACGACAGGGCCCCTGTTTACACAGCTTGCATCACCCAGGAATGGTCTTGTGAGCACGGGGATGAATTGCCGCATCCCGCCTAACCACCAGTCACCAGATCTGAACATTACTGAGCTTTTGTGGTCTACTGTGGTGAGAAGGCTGCGTGACTGGTATCCACTATTCCCTGAACTTGCCACTATTTCGCAGTAAGTTTCCCTTGAAAACCATACAGGCCCTGTATTTATACTTTCAGAGACGAATGGCAACTGTTTAGAATACCAACGGTTTTCCTACACCGTACTGGGCATGGTAATGTGTTATATCTGTGGCGTTCTCAAATATTTTTCCAACCCCCCTATAAGTTGCGTGAACTGCTCATTGAAATCCATTTTTTGCATTGTGCTGAGCAAGAAATAGCGATTCACTCTGTCAAAAGCCTTATTAAAGTCTAGAAATATAATGACAATTCGGTTTTTTCAGGTCCAAGTTAAATATACAATGTCCGTACTATCATACAAAATATTCATCAGTGTCTTCCTGTAACTACACAGCCTTGATATGCTCCATTTTTGTTCACGAGACTGGGCTTTAGTCTGTTGTTTATCATAAGCGTTAGGATTTTAAAACGTGCATTGAGAAGAGTAATAGGCTGGAAATCCTGCAACATTTTCCTTTGTGGTTATTCGCAATCAGGACAACCACTTCTGTAAAAGGAAGTGGAAAGGACGTACTTGACAACAGTTCATTCTGCATGTTAGTAAGATCGTGGATAATCACATCCCAAAATTTTTCATAAAATTCAGTTGGCAGGCCATCAGGACCTGCAGATTTCTTGCGTGGAGACTCGATGATCGTAGCCTCATATAACAATCTCTAAAAGTCCGGAATTGTCAACCTGATTTCCTGTAATTGGGATATTGTGCATGAAGTTATCTTCAGTCGCCTCATCTATGGTCGATTCGGAGTAGAGGTGGGTGTAGTACTGTAGCTTTTTTATATTCCATTATTTAGTTAAACCTTTAAATGTTCGTCCCTAAGAGTGTTTTGACGATCTTCTGTCTGCCTCATTACTTTCTCTAAGAATATAGTATGTCGATGCGCGTTCGTGCTCAATATCATTATTGTTGCGTGCACGTACTCGCTTTTAGTCTAGAAACTCCCGAATCACAGCAGTGCGATCTTGGCTCTGAAGCGTTTCATCGTGAGGATGTTGTCTGTGAGCTTTGCCGGTTCGTTATACAACTCGCTCAGCCAGGTAAAGTACGAGATTCCAACGTGTTCCGTCTCCAGCAAGCTTTGTTGCGAGTTTATTGGATAATGGATTTTCGTATTTTGAGTTTGGCATACAGGGTACACCATATTACGCGCTCGAGATACCTCGAGAGCGTCTGAAGGCATTTCACGGATCTATTGCTTCAGTTCATCATCATCTAGCAGTGATACTGTTATGATTCTCGTCGTCAGTTTTTATGGTGACAGGTGGCCAATGCTAATTAGAAACATATATTGCAGGTTTGGCAGTGAAGTCGGTAAGGAGTTGGCTGTATAGTCTGTATCTGCAACGACTGGAATAATTAGTAGTCATTGGTAAAAAATAATATATATTGTATATGTGAGTGGAGGCTTTCTCGGCGAATCTCATATATGAAGTCTTTGCGACCGACGATATCCCGACACTTCGTCTGAAGATGATGGAGACGCATTCCATCGAAACGTTGCTACGAGACGACGACGCTACTCGGCTGACAACCCGCGAAGACTTCATATATAATATATATTGTACTTAATTTGTGTTACAGGCTTCTTCATATGCTGCATACATATATTTACAAACATATCTAAAGAGGCATTACTTATGCCATACTTGACTAAGCGCTTTGTTAGAGGTTGCTTCCTATCATCTGAAGGCTATGCTACATTCCTACTTGACGTCCGGAGCAAGAGTGGACGAGAGCTCGCGTAGATACTTGTCACAAGCCGCGGAGAGGCGCTAGCGGCGCTAGTCGCGACTCGCGGGTCCAGCGTTACCTATTACGGACCGCGGTCGATATCTGCAACCCCTAACAAGTGTGGTATCGAACGTTGATACCACAGATACATTTAGTTGCCGTACTCTGCGTCCTTAGTATGTTCTCTGCGGAATGTGTTGAACCGTTAAGTGGTATACACAGTGGTCGGAAAAATTAAGAAGCCAAAACTGGCAAACCACACCGCTTTGTATGAAGTCTTTGCTGATATACAGGTATAGTGTATCCAGTCTACTGACAGATACGCCATTCACATACGTGTAACCTAGAGCATTTAGGTATAGGTGAACCCAAGTACCCTTCAACTCTAAACCATCCGTTAAAACTAGTAACTCTTCGGAAAGATTAAAATTTGATCACTGATCTTCTTTTCTCAGTATTCAGTTAATATATCCACCTAGAATTATGTTGGATCTGACATCTGTTAAAAGGTTCACAATTCCCTCGTTAAACAATTCCCTATGGCCACGTTTACCATTGGTACCTGCCGGAACAATATGTTGCCCAAATGCAGATCGCTAAATAGTGCCATGACTCCTCTGCCACTTCTCAGTATCATTTTTGCTGTATATGCTATTTCCTCGTCGAATAAAATTCCACACTCATTGACAGTATTAAGAATGACGTCATAACAAGGGATTCGGAGCCAACGAGATAGACGGGCTCTGAAACGAACTTGTGACGTCACGCTAGTCGACTTGTCCGCTACACATCGCGTACGCTCGGCTCCGTGCAGGGCCAACGGGAAATCAATATGTAGCTGAAAAGGTACGAACTAACGGTCTTAAATTTCTCGTGTGCTGCCGACAGCTTACATTCATTTAAATGAGCAGCCAAGAATTATTAAACTCGTCTGAGATAGTTACTCGCTCCTCGCCTGAGGCGGCTGCTGGAACTTTTAAGACCTGTAATGTCACGTGCTGTGACGTACACGCCACGGCCTATCTTTCTCGTGGACCTCGAAGGGATTTCAACTATCCTCGTCGCTCTTGAAGCTTTGCTACCTCCATACGAGCAGCATAGCTATCTCCTGAAGCATTGCTACGTCCATGTAAGTGGCTTAGGGGTAATCTTTCAGGCATTGCAATTTCGTGTACGCCAGATATTTAAAGTCGATGTTGCATTGTTGATTGGAAACTCCTTTTACTGTTCAGTGTCCTCATACCATCTTATCTCCTTACCACGGGTGTGTGGGCGCTCAGTTTCCATTACTTGTCCTTTCTGCTAATCGATATTCAAGTGGACGTCTCTCTCTCTCTCTCTCTCTCTCTATCTCTCTCTCTCTCTCTCTCTCTCTCTCTCTCTCTCTCCATGTGGGCAATGTACCTGTTGTCTTCCTCGGTATCCTTTACGCCGCTGCTTTCCTCGTCCGCTGCAATTTCTTCTCTAAGGACTGAAATTCATTATCGCATTGGTTCCTGATTGATCTTTTCGGTTTTGCAGATTTTGGTTGCGGATTTCCCTGTCACTGGCAATTCCTTCCACGCGATAATTGGTACTTTTATTCCCATCTTCTGCTTGTTCATTGATGAAAGAAGTTTCTGTACTCTGTTTACTTTCAGAATAAACCTGATGTGAACATTACGCCATGTATTCTTTCGCGTTTGATTGAATCTCATTGGATTTCTTTTCACGTGGAGCGGAAGCTAAGCTGTGTCCAGTACAGTCATATACTATCACAAGGATACGTTTTATGCTGTGTTACACGCACATAGACTCAGCGATTATGTGGGACAACAACTTTACCGACGCATTTAACTTGAACAGTACTGGCCAGCCAGCTGCTCCAACTAACCTGCAATGATGTGAGCAGTTGCACTTCAGACATAAAACGAGACGAGAAAAAGAAACAATACAGCTTCGAATGTCATTTAATTTTTAAAGAGAATGAAATGATATTCGGCAAAACTCCAGCACTATCTCACGCTTTTTAGGTGACCAGACGGAAAGCATAAAATGCTCTCGTCCTCACCTAACATGGTATTCTAATTACAAACAAGGGTGATGAAAATTCCTAACTTAAACTCAGGGTAATTTTTTTGAGCTAGCTATGTGTGATGCAAAAGCATACTGCAGGGAATTCACTATACTGTTGAATACTGAAGCCACTGAAGCTATTAATTAGTCAGTCATCTGGTAATCTCTTAGCTTCTTCCTTATCCGAATCCGAGAACTAGATTTCAGTCCTGGAACTGTCATCTCTACGCTGATAACGAGTCGATCAACAACAGAATCCACGAAACTACCCAGGCGCCGCATTTTCTCTTCTTTCATGACGTGCCGTTCTACATCCCGTCAGCGTTCGACAGTGACATATGAAAAAGCTGCGTGCGGTTAGTTCCAGTACGTCTGGCAGCTTCCAGTCTTGTTATTTCTCGGGTAAAAACCTGAACTTGGCTCCAGATCAGTTCTAGTGTGTGCATATTGTATTGGTACAGTCGCAAATGTAAAAACCCAGCACTTGTATGGTGAGATCAATGCTGTGAAAATGATTGTTTTTCGTGTTTTTACACTTTATCACTCTGGTTCGTGTGAGACTACATCTGTGGTATAAAACAATGGACATAGTCCATATAAAGAGTATTGGGTTTTTCATTTTTGCCCTAAAAATTAAATTGTTATGTTTTCTTAATATAAGCTACGTTTATTAACAATCTTTCATAAAATGTCGATAATTAAGAATTTATATTTGAAACGAAAACAGGAATTTCGCGTGCAATATGTAGTTAGACAAAAGGAGACGCGCATTATTCACAAAAACAGGCAATGAATTTTACAATCAAGAGATGTACGTATTTCAAACTGAACGGAAGAGAAGTATGACCGAGACGAGATTTGAACCAACGCTCCAGGAGCTGCAGTGAAAGCAGCTATCCGCTACGCTACCGATTCCGCTAAACATCCACCGCGCGGTGGTGTTTCAACTGTATCAAATACGGTGTCTTCAAAACTTCAAAGCCGATTTTTTGTTGTAAATTTATGTAAATTTCTCGGCATGTGTTCCACATGCTTGTTCCACAGGAAGCAGCCTCAGCCGTTTTCATACTGCGTATTAACAGTGCGACAGTCAGATAACAACAGTACAGAGACTGCGACTGTACACGATTTTTGAAATAAAAACTATCATAGCTAAAGCGTGTTCAAGAAAAACGTTGATGGCTGTTAATACATTAGAATAAAGCTTCATATAATGTAACTTACTAATAATATATCTAATACAGAAGTAGGACCTACTTCCAAGAGCGTAATAACGCCAGCGTCCATCATCGAGTTTATGTTTGTTTACATCATTTTTATTCTTATGACGAACAGAGTATAGTGTCACAAGAGCTCCAAGTCAAGTTCCAGAACACGTCAAATCAGAGTTACTTGGAACTCGATGCAGCCAGTTACTTCTAGTCGTTTGTCTTTGATGGTAGTTTTGGCCATGTATCACATGCATTTTTGGTCGTATTGCTCGGGATGGCGTGCTCGCAACTCTGTGTACTTGGACTCCCTACTTGGGTAAACAGTAGCTTGTTCCAGCCATGTTATAGTCGTAAGTGCGAGGTTCGGGATGTGCCGCGGCTGTCGGCTGGGGCACTTCTACGCTCGCCACTGCAGAGCCGGCAAGCGTTTCCGAATATGTTGCTGTACCTCAGGGGCGGCCAAGAACTCCGATCGCGCGCTGTGCACTGGCACGAGTGTCATGGCGCTCAGCCTGGCTTCACATTTCCCCTATCGCCACGGCCCGCGAGGAGGCGGAACAGGAGGAAACTGCGAACGCGCTGCACTTGAATGGCAATGCAGTCGCACTGCATACGACTTAGTTTTATATTTCATATTCCTCAACAACATAGGTCACAAAGAAAACAATTTTCAGCATTATTTAATTATTTTTTGGCGCGCTGAAGTCATAATTTTTCTATAGTACAAGCTGTCGAACTACAGGCAGACACACATAATTCCATAGATTTTCGCACTCAGGTTACCACATAATCGTGACTGACACGGGAAAGAGGGGACACTGATCCTGCAAGGCGAGGCGGTTGGAGAGTTGCTGTCCATAGCTTCCTGGTATGAATTAAACGCGCTTTTAACATGCCAGTTTTTTAACCGATCAATTTTAACTCTGACGCCTTGTTTGTTGTGGGTAACAGAGTTTTATTTCGAGAAGGCTGAGTTCCTCTTTTCCATTTCAGGGCTTAAATGTTTTACTGACGTATGTACACCTGAATATGTGATTTGAAATCACGAAACCTGGACAGTTTTTACTTAAAACGATTTTTCTTTAAAACGTAAATTACACTGCAGATCAATCAGTTACATCTGCTCATGCACAGAGATCATTTCGTCTGAAATGGCCAACCGTCTCGAAAACAGATTTAGGATTGTGGCAAGGTCCTCAAAACGTTTAGAAAACTACTTTGTACTTCTTTGAACGCCACAATGAATTCTTCAAACCTCTTGTTTTCCTTAACGCCAGTGTGCTTAGGGAACTGGATTGTTTATAACAGAATTTTTCCTTTCTACAATTCGACTTTCTTTTTAAATTCATAGCCACAAAATCAGAAATAAGTTGCCCCTTACCTTGCAGTGTCTTACTGTGGGCTGTATAGAGTCAAGTCTTCTTAAAATCGATATCTGTAATCCATTCCGGATGTTCTAATTTTCGCTCCTGCATTCCTTTCTCCTTAAACAATTCAACAACAGCGGGATTTAAATCGAAAAATCGTTACAGGCATGCTTCTTGTCTTAGCCAATGTGCTTTGCAGTAATATATAGGGTGTTTCCGTAAGAGCGTCCATAAATTTAACAGGACATAGAGGATGCTCCACTGAATAGTTCGAGGTAGAGAACCTGGGGTCGGTGAAGCCAGCTTAAGGAGACATGGAAGTAAACTTGGCTACCCCATTGTCTAGCATTACTGTTTTCTAGCTTATTTACAACAAACACTCATACAGGTTACACGTTCTGTACTTTTTTCTTTACATGTACATTCTTTATTTCGTGAAAGGAAACAAGGACGAGCCATATCTTCTACCCGACCGTCTGAAGGTTTATGCAAAGAGTTCTACCTGAGTTGTTGGAGAACGTACCTTTGGTTGTACGAGAGAGGATGTGGATACAATATGACGGTTCACTGCCTAACTTCAGTGTGGACGTCCGCAACCATCTCAATCCTGTATTGGAAGGGGAGGTCCTATTCCATGGCCTGCGAGGTCACCTGACCTGAATCGCCTTGATTATTTCCTATGGGGATATCTAAAGTCGCTTGTGCATGAGATCCTAGTGGATACGGAGTTGGCATTAGTTGCCAAAATTGTAGCTGCCTGTCGTGTGATTTGAAACACACCAGGGATATTTGTCAGGATGCGTCAGAATCATGTTCGCCGATGCCATGCTTGCATTGAGGTTGATGGACGTCAGTTTCAGCACATTTTGTTAGATACAGTACAAACAGTACGTTCATTCTGTTTATGATGGTATTTGCAGTTAACTGTAACTAATGTAAATAAAAAAAGTACGCAGAAATGAGATTTTATTCCTATTATCTCCTTAAGCTGGCTTCTCCGTCCCCAGGTTCCCTCCCTCAAATTGTTCAGTGGAGCATCCTCTATGTCCTTTTAAATTTTTGCACTCTCTTACGGAAGCACCCTGTATAAAGTCTCCATATTCTTCGTTTAGTTCCATCGAAAACTGTGGCCACTGACAATGGCATAATGTGTGTGACTTCATAAATTTTACTAGTCATATGATCAGTTTCTTCACGTGCTCCATTCCCGCTAACTTTGTATGAATTGCTTCTTGATGCACAGAACACTGAATCCCGTCTGTCGATTGTTGTATTTTATTGCCATTTCATTATCAACTAAAGCTTTAAATTTTTTCTGCATGGTATTATAATTTTATTTCGTAGGAAATTTTGCAGTTCCCGTCGATTATGCGACTTCATAATATATATTGAGAATTCTCATCCCTCTCTTCTGTTATTCCCATTCATTTTTAAAGACTTGTGACGGTAGATCACTGGACTGCCTCTGTTTGTGCAAACAGCCTCTGGACCTGTCAATGCCGTTCATACCACGAACAAATAGAGACCACAATGCTGGTAAATTGAAGAGAGTCGTGTCAACCAAAAAATGCAGCATCGCAATACGAACTGAGATGTCGCACTGGACCGTGTGTTTCCAAGAAGGACTTGCAAAACCGAGACGGGGTGACCCTCGGCCCATACGCGAGGGGTTGGGTTGTTGTGTTGGAGGAGATCAGGCAGCGAGGTCATCGGTCTCGTCGGATCAGGGAAGGACGGGGAAGAAGTCGACCGTGCCCTTTCTAAGGAACCATCCCGGCATTTGCCTGGAGCGATTTAGGGAAATCACGGAAAACCTAACTCAGGGTGGCCGGATTCGATTCCCAGCCGGGTCGGAGATTTTCTCCACTCAGAGAATGGGTGCTGTATTGTCCTCATCAGTATTTCATCCTCATCCACGAGCAAGTCGCCAGAGTAGCATCAACTAAAATGACCTCCACTGGGCGACCAGTCTACCCGACGGGAGGCCCTACCCACACACACATTTCATTTCATTTACGCAAAGGTTTTACATGTGGACGAGTGGTTTTAAGGTAATCAGCGGAGCCACAGACCGTGTATGTACGTAGCTGCCCATCATAGACAGCAAGTGCTTTAAACCGGTAGATCATTATGTATGAAGGAATGTGCTTTGGTAATTCGATCTTAAATTTTTTAACGCCTTTGCCGACATTAACGTGCTGAAGACCAGTCCATATTTCGCCATAGATCTGTCGCACTATATCATGTTAGGAAAGCTACTGTTTGATTCGATTTTAAGTGGTAAACTGAAAATACGGACAGACCGTAGAACTAATCTGGTGTACCTAATCTTAACTTTGCTGATACAATAATTTGTAGTTGGATCATCAATAGTTGTAGTGATGACACGGGCACGTTTCATTGTCAGTCATCCTGACGTAAATGGCGTTCCCAGGAAAATCATATTGCATCCAAAAACTTCTTTGTCTTTCAGACCAACATTATCGAACAGAAAACCAACAACTTTGAGCGTTTTTGGTTTCTGAAGCCTGTACGGGAACGCGATCTGCATCGTATATTTTCTTAACTCGGGCACCATAACACAAACAATACGCGAGGTCAGCCAACACGTCCGCACTCGGCTGCTGCCACGACGGAACTGAATACTCTGGGATGCAGCTACCAAAATTTAGATACTTCTTACCACTCTTGACTCCATATCAAAAATGAAATGTCTTTACTAGGTCTGCAATGCTAGGGATGAAGCGGCGCAATTTTCTTGGGTGATTTTAGAGGGTACATCCTCATGCTAAGTATTCTTTACTTTTACGGGCAAATCTGTCCACACCATAATGTGATTGGCAGCTGCATAACATGACAAGTAATACTAATATCAGGAACGGCATGTTTTGCGGCGAAACTGCGTGAGATACTACATGAAACTCTTTTTGGCCTATGTACAGAACTAATTCCACAGCATCTGTTAGCGGGATTTTTTTTTTTGAGCAGGCCTCCATTAAATACAAGCGTGCATTGATACATACACACGCGTTACGAATTGGGTACAGATAAAGCGATTATCTGTACGCTCGCCATCTCTGATTTCATCAACTTCGCAACTGTGAGATATTTATGTCATTGGTAGTAAAATACCCTTTTACAAATTGCCGAATGTGGATTTTTTTTTAAATTTTAACGACAGTCTATTTCAGATTGCACCACATTCTTTTTTTTTTAACCTGTCTGACTAGAATTTGTTGATCATTCGCGTATTTGAGACAACCTCGTTCTGACTAAACAGACCCGTAACGAATCACATAATCCTTATTTGAAACTCGATTGTTTTTTGCCCCGTGTGGCAACGATCCCAGACAAACAATCTATACTGAATACTGCGACCAACAAGAGCTTGATAAGCAGTTTCCTTCGCTGGAAATTTAATGTTATTGCAGTTCTTCCCATAAATGTTAGCTTCCAATCTGCCGCCTCAACATTAATATTCTGTTGTCTTTTCATCTTACGTAGATGTGAGCGGTAGCACATAAAGGTTTCAGTCTGGTTGACTGTAATGACGTACTGTGTTTGTGTAGTAAACAGTCTGGGATCTTTGTCCCCTCTTCACGCAGATAAAGCGATTACTTGTACGCTCATCGTCTATGATTTCATCACCTTCGTAATTGTGAGATATTTATGTCATTGGAAGTAAAATACTGTTGACAACTTTCTGAAGATGAATTTTTTTTTTAAATTACACCTACGTTTTTGCTTCGAAAGCCCTCTTCCCTGTCACATCTGTGAAAGATGCATCGGAAGAATGCATGGGCTCGAATTTCTGTTTTTCCTGTCATGGCCATTTGTTCCTTCAAAAGTTCGAAAATCGGTAGTGCGAAGGTATATTCTTTCTTTCTTACGAGGAGAGGGTACAAAAGTTCCCTCCCACATACTATCAATTTTCAACAAACTAACTGTCTGATCAAAGTATCCAGAGAACTATTAGCAAATGGCTCTGAGCACTATGGGACTTAACTTCTGAGGTCATCAGTCCCCACCTATTAGCAGCCATTAATAGAGTGTGTATCTACGCTTCACCCTTATGACAGCTTGGCCACTGCTGGGGACACTTTCAGCGGGTTTTCTGAACGACTATGGAGAAATGACAGTCCATTCTTCCTCAAGAGCCGAAACCAGAGAAGACAGTCTGGGGTCTGGAGCGAAGTCAACGTTCTAACTCATCCCAAAGGTGTTCCATTGGGTTCAGATCAGGACTCTGGGCAGGGCAATACATTTCAGTAATGTTATTAACCTCTAAGCATAGTCTACGCTGATCTCATTGACAGGGTGCATTGCGATGCTGGTAAAATCATCGTCTCCGAACCGTTCTCCTGCTGTACGCAGTACACAAGCCGTGAAATGTGTTCATATCTGTTGTGTACACAGTTCCGCGTAGTCAGCGCGTACACAACTTTCCCAGTAGAGCGCGCCCCGCTAAGCACAACAGCGCAGGCGTAGCACTCGTCCGTCTCCGCACTACGAGATGGCGCTGTCTTAGAGACGGACCAAATTCTGCTTCCGCCGATCCGCGTATTAATATATCTCGCAGCCAATGAGATTGCTGCTAACGTAGAACCTTTTCTTCTCGCGGATCACATTCGCACAGTGATACATGAACGCTCAAGGTATTATAACAAGTGTACAGACCTCCGATTAGTCAGTCTGCATTTGTCTGCATTAGTCTGTACCAGTCTATAGTCAAGTCTCAGTTTGCGCCTAATAAGATTATCATATGCCTGTACATAGCCATGAAGAGAAATGTATAGACACTTTGTCAAGTATCAGAGATATGTGAGAATAAGATTAACGTACCAAGACCAAAGGAACTTCAGATTGTCACTTGTAAACAGCATCCAGAATCAAGTTAAGTAAGGTTTATAATTTTTGTTATTTTAGTAAATGTGTGTGAAAATTAATCAAGTTCTGTTTTGAAGTTGGTCACTGTCAATCTGCTACTCTAAGCGTGCAAGTGGCATTTCTATCGTCTGACCTAACGGCAGAAGATAAACACGCCACGATAAGACCACGAGACATATTGCTGACACTCGCCTACTTCGCTAGAGCGACAAGTCAAATAATCTGATGGTGTGTGTACCGAAGGTCTTACAGTACGCACACCACAATATCGTTCCGCATTTAGTGTAATAAGGGGAGCACACCCTAACCACGTAAACATCTCCATACCTTAACACCACGTCTTCTGTACTTCACTGTTGGCCATACACATAATGAGATGATCATTGGTTTGTGGGGCGCTCAACTGATCGGTCATCAGCGCCTGTACAAAGTCCCAATTTTTACACAGCCCTATGTTTTTTACACAGTCCGATCTAGCCACTCTCACAAATGATAATGATGAGGACAACACAGACACCTAGTCCCCAGGCAGTGAAAATCCCCAACCAGGCCAGGAATCGAACCCAGGGCCCTGTGGCCCGTACTAGGTCCGCCCGTCCGTTGTGCGTCAAGTCCACGATGGCTGCCACGTCATCAACATATGGATGTTTGTGGGGGGAGTATGTAGTGCCCCCCCGACCCCCCACAACGTATATAAGTTCCTTTCATGTGTATCAATGTTGTATAATGGTCAATGACATGTTATAACATGCTGTTGCATCCTTAAGCCCCCCGTTCCTAGATGTACCCTTGTCCGGTTCTCAGCTACGCTACAGTAATATTTGTTCATCAATTTCACTCATATGTCACATGTAGCATGTAAGGACAAGGGTACATCTCCACATATAGTTATTTTTCAGTTTTGAGGATTTTCATTTTTTGGCATGTTGGACTTAGAAAAGTTGTGTTCAGATTAAGCGACGAAAGTTAAAGTTCTTATACATTGAGTTCCCTATGGTACTTAGTCTCGAAAATTTTTGTTGTTCAATAACTTTGGTATTTATGGGTCAATCAGTATAACATTTGGTAGAAATGATATTGTAGTGTTTTTCAACGGTTAGGCGTTGTCAGAATTTGCATTTTGAAAATTTCGATTTTTGGCGTTATCCCGGACTGGAGAGTTTCGTCGATCGTGATGTCATCGCCTTCCGCACCTACCACATTGGAGAAGTGGCTAATAAAGACTTTGGAAAATCTGTATATACCTCACCTTCCTCACTATCCCTGTACACTAGAAGTAGACGTAAGGTTTCTGTTAATGAATCTGTATATATTTGGATTAAAGGTAAAGGATGTTGTGAATATATAAAGTTTGTTATAAGGTTTCTGTTAATGAATCTGTATATATTTGGATTAAAGGTAAAGGATGTTGTGAATATATAAAGTTTGTGGGAGACTGTACTGTATATTTCCATAAATAAAGTGATTGCTTTTAGTATTGACTTGAATGATACATTTTCGCATGGCAATGGATGGCTAACAGTAGCTATCGTAAGAGGTGGATCTGGTGTCCCTGCAGTTGGTGGCCTGGAGAGTTTCGTCGATCGTGATGTCATCGCCTTCCGCACCTACCACATTGGAGAAGTGGCTAATAAAGACTTTGGAAAATCTGTATATACCTCACCTTCCTCACTATCCCTCACTACGCTAGCAATCACTTTATTTATGGAAATATACAGTACAGTCTCCCACAAACTTTATATATTCACAACATCCTTTACCTTTAATCCAAATATATACAGATTCATTAACAGAAACCTTACGTCTACTTCTAGTGTACAGGGATAGTGAGGAAGGTGAGGTATATACAGATTTTCCAAAGTCTTTATTAGCCACTTCTCCAATGTGGTAGGTGCGGAAGGCGATGACATCACGATCGACGAAACTCTCCAGGCCACCAACAGTCTACAAAACTATCGAGAACATTGAAATGACAACTTCTGCTGCTGACAAGAAGAGTAACAAGTTGAAGAACATTTCTGCCAGTGAACTCGTCGAAGGACCCTGTATGTTTCGTGGTTGCAGACTCAATTTTAGTATTGACTTGAATGATACATTTTCGCATGGCAATGGATGGCTAACAGTAGCTATCGTAAGAGGTGGATCTGGTGTCCCTGCAGTTGGTGGCCTGGAGAGTTTCGTCGATCGTGATGTCATCGCCTTCCGCACCTACCACATTGGAGAAGTGGCTAATAAAGACTTTGGAAAATCTGTATATACCTCACCTTCCTCACTATCCCTGTACACTAGAAGTAGACGTAAGGTTTCTGTTAATGAATCTGTATATATTTGGTTTAATCTGCAGCCATCGTGGACTTGACGCACAACGGACGGGCGGACCTAGTACGGCTAGTACGCCCGTCCGGGATAACGCCAAAAATCGAAATTTTCAAAATGCAAATTCTGACAAAGCCAAACCGTTGAAAAACACTACAATATCATTTCTACCAAATGTTATACTGATTGACCCATAAATACCAAAGTTATTGAACAACAAAAATTTTCGAGACTAAGTACCATAGGGAACTCAATGTATAAGAACTTTAACTTTCGTCGCTTAATCTGAACACAACTTTTCTAAGTCCAACATGCCAAAAAATGAAAATCCTCAAAACTGAAAAATAACTATATGTGGAGATGTACCCTTGTCCTTACATGCTACATGTGACATATGAGTGAAATTGATGAACAAATATTACTGTAGCGTAGCTGAGAACCGGACAAGGGTACATCTAGGAACGGGGGGCTTAAGGATGCAACAGCATGTTATAACATGTCATTGACCATTATACAACATTGATACACATGAAAGGAACTTATATACGTTGTGGGGGGTCGGGGGGGCACTACATACTCCCCCCACAAACATCCATATGTTGATGACGTGGCAGCCATCGTGGACTTGACGCACAACGGACGGGCGGACCTAGTACGGGCCACAGGGCCCTGGGTTCGATTCCTGGCCTGGTTGGGGATTTTCACTGCCTGGGGACTAGGTGTCTGTGTTGTCCTCATCATTATCATTTGTGAGAGTGGCTAGATCGGACTGTGTAAAAAACATAGGGCTGTGTAAAAATTGGGACTTTGTACAGGCGCTGATGACCGATCAGTTGAGCGCCCCACAAACCAATGATCATCTCATTATGTGTATTGCCAACAGTGAAGTACAGAAGACGTGGTGTTAAGGTATGGAGATGTTTACGTGGTTAGGGTGTGCTCCCCTTATTACACTAAATGCGGAACGATATTGTGGTGTGCGTACTGTAAGACCTTCGGTACACACACCATCAGATTATTTGACTTGTCGCTCTAGCGAAGTAGGCGAGTGTCAGCAATATGTCTCGTGGTCTTATCGTGGCGTGTTTATCTTCTGCCGTTAGGTCAGACGATAGAAATGCCACTTGCACGCTTAGAGTAGCAGATTGACAGTGACCAACTTCAAAACAGAACTTGATTAATTTTCACACACATTTACTAAAATAACAAAAATTATAAACCTTACTTAACTTGATTCTGGATGCTGTTTACAAGTGACAATCTGAAGTTCCTTTGGTCTTGGTACGTTAATCTTATTCTCACATATCTCTGATACTTGACAAAGTGTCTATACATTTCTCTTCATGGCTATGTACAGGCATATGATAATCTTATTAGGCGCAAACTGAGACTTGACTATAGACTGGTACAGACTAAGTCTTTATGTGGTAGGTGCGGAAGGCGATGACATCACGATCGACGAAACTCTCCAGGCCACCAACTGCAGGGACACCGGATCCACCTCCTACGATAGCTACTGTTAGCCATCCATTGCCATGCGAAAATGTATCATTCAAGTCAATACTAAAATTGAGTCTGCAACCACGAAACATACAGGGTCCTTCGACGAGTTCACTGGCAGAAATGTTCTTCAACTTGTTACTCTTCTTGTCAGCAGCAGAAGTTGTCATTTCAATGTTCTCGATAGTTTTGTAGACTGTTTGACGGGAACGCATTGCCACAGCAATTTGTGGGAGACTGTACTGTATATTTCCATAAATAAAGTGATTGCTAGCGTAGCCCTGTATTCTGTAGCGTAGCTGAGAACCGGGGCGCGTACATCTAGAACCTGTCGGCCAATTAGTATGTAACAGCATGTTCCATGTTAAAGTTCTTATCAGTTTGACCTTTGACCCTATCGCGCGAGGCTGGCTTACGCAATCGTGGCAGCGCGCCAGCCGCAGACTCGACGCTCTAAGGAGACGCGAGCACTCTGGAGCTACTAGTGCTCGCGTCCGGGATAACGCGCGGCTGGCACTGTGAAATCGGCTAAGTCCGAATCAAGGTCACGCGCTCTGCGCGTATGAAAGCTAGCGAACAGGCCACAGCCTGCTCATTCGCGCTGCTGCTGCTGCACAGGCAACTGCATTGAACACTGCCACGATGCCTTACAGAAGATACCGTCGACGATCCCGTCAAACAGTCTACAAAACTATCGAGAACATTGAAATGACAACTTCTGCTGCTGACAAGAAGAGTAACAAGTTGAAGAACATTTCTGCCAGTGAACTCGTCGAAGGACCCTGTATGTTTCGTGGTTGCAGACTCAATTTTAGTATTGACTTGAATGATACATTTTCGCATGGCAATGGATGGCTAACAGTAGCCATGTTAAAGTTCTTATCAGTTTGACCTTTGACCCTATCGCGCGAGGCTGGCTTACGCAATCGTGGCAGCGCGCCAGCTTCCCGTCAAACAGTCTACAAAACTATCGAGAACATTGAAATGACAACTTCTGCTGCTGACAAGAAGAGTAACAAGTTGAAGAACATTTCTGCCAGTGAACTCGTCGAAGGACCCTGTATGTTTCGTGGTTGCAGACTCAATTTTAGTATTGACTTGAATGATACATTTTCGCATGGCAATGGATGGCTAACAGTAGCTATCACGATCGACGATATACAGTACAGTCTCCCACAAACTTTATATATTCACAACATCCTTTACCTTTAATCCAAATATATACAGATTCATTAACAGAAACCTTACGTCTACTTCTAGTGTACAGGGATAGTGAGGAAGGTGAGGTATATACAGATTTTCCAAAGTCTTTATTAGCCACTTCTCCAATGTGGTAGGTGCGGAAGGCGATGACATCACGATCGACGAAACTCTCCAGGCCACCAACTGCAGGGCCTGGAGAGTTTCGTCGATCGTGATGTCATCGCCTTCCGCACCTACCACATTGGAGAAGCGGCTAATAAAGACTTTGGAAAATCTGTATATACCTCACCTTCCTCACTATCCCTGTACACTAGAAGTAGACGTAAAGTTTCTGTTAATGAATCTGTATATATCTGGATTAAAGGTAAAGGATGTTGTGAATATATAAAGTTTGTGGGAGACTGTACTGTATATTTCCATAAGCCACGAGACCATGAGCTGCGGACCACATGATGAGAGGTAACGTCAACCAGGAATTCGCCAAACGCAAAACCTTCCCTCGGATTGCCACAGGGCATAGCGTCATTTATCTCTCCAAATCACTCATTTCCATTCGTCCAATGTGCAGTGGTGTCGCTCTTTACATCACCTCATGTGTCGCTTAGCACTGACTATGGAAAAGTGTGGCTTATGAGCAGCTGCCCAACCATTGTACCTCATCCTTTTTAACTCCCCACGCATAGTCATTATGCTAGCTGGACTCCTTTGGAACTCATGAGTGATTCATTCCGCTGATCTCATTGAATTTTTTGTAACCATGCTCCGCAATGCTCGACGGTCCCTTTCTGTAAGTACATGCTGGTCAAGGCCAGCTGTGGTTGTTCCTTCAATTTCCACTTCATAATCACATCACCAATAGTCGGCTTTTGCAACTTGGGAAGTGTTGAAATCCTCCTGATGCCTGTGTTACTTACGTGATATCCAGTGACTATTTCATGTTCGAAGTCATTGAGCTTTCTTCACCGACCCATTCTGCTGTTACTGCGTCTCTACCAATAAAACTCCCCGTCTCCTATTATACCGGCTGGTCACCGCTCTCGTGACATGTAGTGGACAGTTCCACATTACTTAAGGATATCTTGATACTTTTGAAAGCATAGCCGCTGGTGAAACACATTCCACATTTCAGTTGGTATACTAGGATTTTGCCAACCACTGATGGACTATATAGTCAATGAATTGTGTGACATTTTTTCTACCTACCTTCATGAGAAACTCGCTGGCTCTTAACCCTGCTTCCTAGAATCCCACTTGGAAGCAGCGTACCATTTCCAGGATGGACAAAGGCCCACCCCAACCCCTTCCCCCCCCCCTCCGCCCCCCACTACTCAACCCAACAACTTGGCAACAGAATCCGGTTCTGGCGTTTACTGTAGACCAGACGACGAGACGACAGGAGAGTCCAGGAATGACAGTTTACAATGGGAAAACTTACAAAACGTAATTACATTTAAATTTCGATCTGTTGACTTTGACACACTTTCTCCATAGGCAGCAAAACAAGTCACATGTAACTCCACATTATAAAGGAAATCTCATGATAAGTATACACGCTGGTCATAAAGAGCCTGAAAGTGTGTTGCAGGCGAGGTTGTGTTGAGAACAAAATGTTAAGAAAAAACTCATTACGTTGTACCATTTCTGAGCTATGTATCATTGAAGTTAGTCAATCAAGTCGATGCGCACGCAAATTCGAGCACTTACATGCACTAACATGTGGTAATGTGCAGACATGCATTGGTCCATGAGTTGCCACTTGCCCAAGTGGTAATTATCTATAAAATGTGCCTTTTTTTGGAAGTGATAAATGTGAGCTATGTGAGAAAAAGCTGCATTTATTCAGTTTGAGAAAACTAAATGAAGAACAAAAAATTTGGCGACACTTGCCTCCAGCATGTGGGGTCTTGCCCACTTGTCTTGGATAGTGTGCCTAAGGGATGCTGTGTTCTCGGAATGCTATACAACAACTGAAGCAAATAACATTAGTAGTTTTATTTCTGTAAAGTAGATTGACAAAACTTAACTTTAATGCACAAAGGTGTCGCAAGCGATGGGAGACATGCGACATAAATCCAAGTCCTTGCTATACACAATGTTCAAACAAGTCAACCACACAGTTCGTGGATCACCACTCGAGACTGCCAGGAGCGGCGCTTATATTCACTTCTTGCAGAGGTCGCTCCTGTCGTGGCGTGGTCCTTGTCAGCGGGCTACCGTATTGGCTGACGTCACCTCACCGCCTTCTCCGGTCTTGCGTTTTTCATCTTCGTTCTGGCGCTTGTGGTTACGCCAGAACACGGCAGGCTGCTTGAATTTTCGCATGCAACAACCTGATTGACTAACTTCACTGCTAAATAACTTGGAAACGGCGCAAAATCGAATATTTTTTAAATTATTTCTCAATACAACCTCCCCTGAACATCTTTACAAGGTTTTCAGACTGTTTCTGACCACCCTGTATGAGCGAAATTGCTATTTACACTTTTGGGAGATGCTTAGCACTACAAAAGAAGAATAAATATAGTGCAATTGATTATAAGCTGCAACACACTTACTTTGGTGCCCTTCTTGCAGAGTTCCGTCACCCATCCTGTAAAAAAATAAATAACTGATCAGTGTATTACATTGTCAGAACATGCATGTAGTACACGTTAAAATGTTCATAGCAGGAGCTAAGGTGACTAATCAACCTTCACTGTCGACGAGAAGTTAAATGTAGGAGAAAATCCATGTTCAAGTGAAACACAAGAGTTCCAGTCATGGAAAATGCACAGTTACGCTATTCATACTACATTCACCTAGAAGAATATTAGTATGAGCGTGTGTTGTCAACACTGTTCTTCTCGCAGGTCACGAGACTTATTTACCTAGTTTCTTATCATTGTTACTGATTATTATATGCAAACGTCAATGCTACTCCCTTAATATAACTTTGCAAATAGCTAAAGAGGTCTCATTATAAACATTTTGTTGCATAAACTCTTTACGATAAAATGTTGCATCAAATAAGTACTCAGATAGCATCACTTCCTCCCTGATCAACTCAGTGTGCTGGAATATGACAGAGGGAACAGTTATAGTAACGCGAATAGAAAGAAAAACTACTTTTGTGCTTGAGCTCTTCTCTAGAACAAAACCCTGCTGATCTCAAAGTTTCCATTTAACAGACGGTTCGCCATCGACAGGGGTTTAAACAACTACTCCGTAAAGTAACGTCCACCCCTGTGACTGAGAAATCAATGTCACAGAAATGAAAAACTGGCAGACAGAAGACGACTTGCAGTAACTGTTATTAAATCCCACACCAACAACGTTTACCCACCATATGGCGCACTTGAGCGGATTTTTTTTTTTTTTTTTTTTTAATGAGGTCGTTCCTGTGTTCGGTAATCATCAGAATCACATGATGTTAACCGGCGACTTTGATTATGTTATCAGACTAAGATATCAGACACCGAATTTCAATAAATCTGTAGAACTGGAGCGTGTAGTACATAGAGTACAGTTGACCGACACATGGGAACATACCTACGGTGCAGTGCCTCGCTCCACCTATTGTCATTCACCAAGCAAGCTGGACAGCATTTACTATTAGCAGATTTAAAGAACCACTCCTCCAGTCTGAGGTATGGTCCACTGGTTTCTTTGATCATTCTGCGCACATCGCCACAGCTAATTTGCAAAAATAAGAGACTTACCAAGCTAGGGGCATATGGAAGTGAACACCTCACATCTACAAGATGAGGAATGTCTAGTGGCATTTACTGACATACGGAAATAATGCGAAAGCAGATTCCCGCTACACAATTCCACCATAGTTTGGTGACTGCTGTATTCAAAGCCCAAGATAAGAAAAATGCTGATTGAATACTCATGAGGGAAAAGCTTCCCGTATAAAAAGGCGAATGAGTTTTATTTGAACTGTCTTAGAGATGTGTATACCCTAGACGCACGAGTAATTGAGAATTATACAAGGATTCAAAAAGACAGAGCGAAAATATTTTAAAATTCGGATGAAAATGCAGAATACCATAGGAGGCGAAGAACCATCAAAATATCATGTCGTGGATGAGAATAACGGAGGGAATAGAAAAATATTGACAGAAATTAAATGGAAGAAATCATACAAAATAGAACCATGTCAAGGAGGCAGTACTCTCTCAAAACCGTGAAAGTCATGGGATTCCCGGCACGAATCATGCGGATTATACAAAACATATTAAGACACAGCGCTGCATGTGATAATGATAAATGGACAGCTCAGTAAAGTTACTGAGATCAATACATCCGTAAGACAAGGCTCCGTCATGTCACTGGCTTTATTCACAACAGCAACAAAAACTGTCCTCTCGATACTCACGCAAGAACTACAAGCATTGTACATAAATGACGAGAAAATAATATGCATCGTTTATGCAGACGATGTAGGCTCCCTAGTTGCGAATGGAGGTGAAATAGTGCAATCTCCGCAGATTGTCAAAAGTTATGAACTTGCACTTGGTACTCAGTTAAATAAAAGGAAATGCATTATCTCGAAAATAGGCAGAGGGATACGTATGCACGGAGACGCCTAACAATAGTATCCAAATTGAAATGTTTGGGTACTAAATTCAGGAGCAGCATCAGGCACACTATTATGCGAGCTACATAAAGTTACTAACGAGTATACGAGTATCTATACAAGCAAACACTTTGAGGCAAATCGATGAATTTCAGAAAAGCAATCTTGTCAATGTATACATAGCTTTTAAACTTACATGTCTTGAAAGAGCTTTACCTATACCTTTAGAAGCAGCCAAAAGAATTCTGTTGGCGATTGGGAACTTTATGAACTAAGGCAAATTCTTAAAGTGAAATTCGACACCCTGTCACTCCCTAAAAGAAATGGAGTATTGACGCTCGCCGATGTCAACCACGAGTTAACGAGCCTTATACAGGGACCGGCAAAATGACCTACTGTATTTCAAAAAGTAGTTACAAACAAGCAGGGATACAGAGAAAATACTGTTATTTGTGAACAACAAATAGTACGCTATTTTACATTAGCTGATTTCAAAAATTATGTCCGATAAATGGCGTCCTCCATTATAGACACATCGACGAAGCCTTTCCCGGAAGTTATCCATAGTTCTTCGTACTATTTCCGGTGGCACAGCAGCCACTTCCTAGGTGGTTAACCCCTCAGGGTTGTGGGACGATGTTTCTACACTAGAGCCTTTAAGTGTCTCCCAAGAAACATTTCATTATTTCAGTAGAAACTAAAACATACCGTAAATACATCGCATAAATGTGCAGCTCACTTGGGGTCCAGGCGATGTCTTCTCGTGAAGAGAGAAGACATATAGGAAACAACTCTCTCAAAATTTCTAGAGAATGCCGAGAACTGTGAGCTGTGGCTCCGTCCTATTGGAACCAGACTTCTCTCTATTCGCGGATCCCAAATTCAGCAACGGCTGTGAAGTCGTCGTTGGTGAAGTTAATGAGGGTTTTCTGCTTCCCAGTCGCGGAAATTTTGTTTATTTACAGTACCTGAAAAGTGGAAGTGGGCCTCATCAGAAAAAATCATAACAGCTCAAATGGTTCAAATGGCTCTGAGCACTATGGGACTTAACATCTGCGGTCATCAGTCCCCTATAACTTAGAACTACTTAAACCTAACTAACCTAAGGACATCGCACACATCCATGCCCGAGGCAGGATTCGAACCTGCGACCGTAGCGGTCGCGTGGTTCTAGACTGCAGCGCCTAGAACCACTCGGCCACACCGGCCAGCAATCATAACAACGCCAGGAGGAATGTTCTGAAGAACTTCCTCACACACAGCTCAGCGAGTTTCAAAATCTGTCTCAGTTAATTCTTGGATAACCATGATTTTGTATGGGTACATGTGGAGATCTCTATACGGAATTCTTCTTACACTCCTATCAGGCAATCCCACGGCAGCTGTATGTTAAGTGCTGAACACTGGCCGGCCGGTGTGGCCGAGCGGTTCTAGGCGCTTCAGTCTGGAACCGCGCGACCGCTACGGTCGCAGGTTCGAATCCTGCATCGGGCATGGATGTGTGTGATGTCCTTAGGTAAGTTAGGTTTAAGTAGTTCTAAGTTCTAGGGGTCTAATAACCTCCGATGTTAAGTCCCATAGTGCTCAGAGCCATTTGAACCATTTTTGCTGAACACTTTGGAGATTGCTGGACGGACGCTCTCACACGCGCAAAATTTTGCGGTGTTGTTACTGTGAGAGGGCGGCTACTAGCTCGAATAGTGTTTCTATCAGGAACAGAATCATGTCGGCCAAGTTCGAACCGAATGCGAAATGCTCGTTGAGTAGTTATCACAGAACCATCTTTACGAATACACTCCTCCACAACAAACGCACGATCGTCACCTAGCGAAGCCATTGCGTCCAAGGCCCAGATAAAAATGAGGTTGGGCAATAAGTGTTCTGTGCTGCTATTGGCTGGCGCTCTGACGTCAGTAAGGAAGAGTGTCTGCCTTGGGAACAGTTCTATAAGATATGGGCTGCGCATTTATGCGATCGATGTACTAGTGGTATGTTTTAGTTTCTACTGAAGTAATGAAATATAAATTGCTATTCTCCTTTGCTTGAACGTTACTCCTTGTCCAGCCTTTAAACAGACACTACTGATTTTAAAAATATTCAAGCACTTATCAAATTTTAAAAAAGCGCAAAGTATAGTCTGTTTTTGAAGTCTTCTGTCAAAGTAGATGTTCGAAACGAGCAAGCAGTTTTCTAAGTTGACTCTGAGAAAAGTGTTAACGAGTAAACAAGATCTATGTAACGCTTATTTTCATTTTCTATTCATCACAACTTTAAAATGATTTAACTAATATCTGAACACTGTCATTTTCACTCAAGAAATTATACAGGTGCCTTATTTGTAGAAAGCATTTGAATTAGCTGATCTAACCTCGAAGAAAACTAACAAGGATTCAGAAAATATCGTTCTTGTGAAGTACAACTTGCTCTTTATTCTCACAAAGTAATGAGTGCTATCGACAGGAGACATCAAACTGATTCCATATTTTCAGATTTCCAGAAGGCTTTGGACACCGGTCTTCACAAGCGACTTCTAATTAAGTTGCTTGCCTATGGAGGGTCGTCTAAGTTGTGTGATTGGATTTGAGATTTCCTGTCACTAAGGTCACAGTTCGTAATAACTGATGGAAAGTCATCGAGTAAAACAGAAATATTATCTAGTGTTCCACAACGAAGTGTTGTAAGCCCTCTATTGTTCCTGATCAACATAAATCATTTAGGAGACAATCTGAGCAGCTGAGTAGTCCTCTTTGATTGTTTGAAGATGATACTGATATTTACGTCATGTTATGTCATCAGATGATCAAAACGAATTGCAAAATGATTTACACAAGATATCTGTACGGTGAAAACGGTGGCAACTGAGTCTAAATTATAAAAAGTGTGAAGTCATACACATGAGCACTAAAAAGAATCCGCCAAATTTCAGTTATACGATAAATTACACAAATCTAAAGGCCGTAAACTCAGATAAATACTTAGGAATTAAAATTACAAATACCTTAAATTGGAACGATCGCATAGATAATGTTGTGGGGAAAGCAAACCAAAGACTGCGATTTATTAGCAGAACATTTAGAAAACCCAACATGTTTACTTAAGAGACAGCTTACACTTCGCATGTCTGCCCTCTTCTGGAGTATTGTTGTGCAGTGGGGGATCCACATCAGATAGAGTTGGTGAGGGAAATCGAAAAAGCTCAAAGAAGGGCAGCTCGTTTTGTATTATCGAGAAATAGGGAAAAGAGTACCTCGGAAATGAGACACAAATTGGGGTGGCAGCCATTAAAACAAAGGCGTTTTTCGCTGCGGCCAGACCTTATCACGAAATTTCAATCACCATTTTTCTCCTCAGAGTGTGAATATATTTCGTTGACGCCCGTCTAGATGGGGAGAAATGATCACATAATAAAATAAGAGAAATCAGAGCTCACACGGAAAGATTTGTTCGCTTTCCCCGCACGTTGTTCGAGAGTGGAACGGTAGAGAAGTAGCTTACAGGTGGTTTGATGAACCCTCTGCCAGGCACTTAATGGTGAATTGCAGAGTACTCGTGTAAATGTAGAGGTAGACCTAAAACATGCTTTAAAATACCTTGTTGGAAACTGAAACTTTGATTTATCCGAAAACGCAAGGTTGACACTGCAGGTAGAAGATAGCTAAGTATTCCCTGAGAAAATTGTAACTTTACTGCGAAACGACGCGCATTGTAATCGACTTGGAAATGTCTTCTTTGACCCATAGAACTCGTTTTGATCGCTATAGCAAACTCCTGAGTTAACTGACTGAAAATACTTTGCCGACTACTCGATTAATTTCATGAGCCACAAGTGCCTTTTTATTACTTTATTTGTTGTGCAGATGTCGTTTCGTTTACTACAACTGACTTCGAAGATGTTTATTACGTGTTCGCAATTAATACACACGTTTTTCGGATGAACATTTCTCCTCCGCAATGCCGCTACGGAATTCGGAAAACCAGCTTTGAATCGTTACAAACAGCTTCATCTGCAGATGTGCATTTATCAGAACTCTTCTTCGCGGTGAAACTTTTTCTAAAGTCTTTCTGCTTGTTCTCTGTACCTCACGTTCTGTTGCACGTGGTGTGCGATCACTGGCGCTACTATTACAAGGCGAATTGCAAGATGGAAATACATCAACCTTAAGCACTCGTTCACGCGGTAAATTTAACAGTTCGAACGCAAGTCCCTACCATAATTAGTTTCTTTGAAATGACGAGAGCATATTCCAGCATTTGCAACATTCACAGCGTCTTTTATACAGCATTTTGACAGTCAAATCTTCTGCAGACTTGCAACACGACGGAAAGCATGAAGCATTATTTCAGTCCCTTTTGTGGTGCGATTGTGAGAATTACAACCAACAGCAGCACAACCTGGAACTGCCTGCCCACACTTGAAACACTTTCATTTGCAAATCATTCATTCATTACACAAAAGTAATTAAGCGAAAACGACAACAGTCTCGAAATCACACAGCCTCCAACATTTAAAAATCTGGGCGCGGAGTGTCCCTCTCTGACGTCATGCGCACAATGGAAGAAACCCGTTTGCTTCTGCGCAGCGTTTACTGCGCTACCCTCATTGCGCCTGTTGGGGATGGCAGGTATACCGCTATCGATCGATACCCCCTCCACATCAGTATCCCCACCACAACCCACGCAGCGACCTCTGCAACTACAGGTGGTCTTTTTGCCGGACGCTGTACCTGTGCAAAATGTGCAAGCTGTGGGAAACAGTCACCAAATAACCTAACGGCCCACCTGCTGAATGGAATAGCACCTGCCAGCCTGCAATCACAAATAGACGTTCACCGTATACCTAATGGTCTCTATCATTTTTTTAAACTTTTAGTCGATCATAGGTACAGCTCCTCGATAATACTAGAACAGTAGATTATGATTGTAAAAGACGTCTATGCGGAAATAACGGAAAACAAGGATAGATATTTCGTTGAACAAAGATATCCCAACTATGAGTGGCCAGCGATCGTAAAAACATCCACGACCCCTTTACCATCCAGCGTGGGAGCGATATGGTATTCTTCAATCAAAAGAAAAATGCCGACTAATTCTAAACTGAATATTATGCCCATGTGTACATTACGCAACCTTAGAGAAGAACGTAGATTTGTGTGTGAAAGCGTAAACGACATTTGGCGACTATATTTACAGAACTTCGCCTAACGCCTTCCCACAACGAAATGAAATGCTGTAAACCGGATAAAAGGGCACACAGTGCATTACATCTTGAAGACAGAAAATAAGAGCAAAGAAGATTATGAATCAACATCATAAATTCACTTGCACGAAAAAGTGCAAGACCAATTCAGCTCGCGATAAACGGGAAATCCGGGTTTGAGTCCCGCTGAGGCATCAATTTCACTGTCGTCATTCCATAATACAACCCACGGTTGTCCATATTGGCAAGTGCGAATAGATTTCATGTATTTCATAACGGCTGAATGCACGTTCCGATGAAGACAGCATCGTAATCCTGAACAACACAGGCACTGGAATATCGTATTTATCTGATGACACCGGGCAAGCGACTTTCAATTAAAATGTCTCCCCTGTACGTGAAGATGCATAATGGATGTACGAGTGGAAGTTGTAGAAACATGGTTCAAATAGAATTTCGTGTCTACACATGAGTCGTACTCGGATAGCCTAATATTGCCCTCACTCAGAGGGCTTGCTACTTTCCGCAATAAATAAAAAAAGAGTAGAATATTCAACGATTAACTTGCAGGTGTGCCATGTGACATCCGCCTAGATCAAATGACGAGAAAGGAAATGGTAAGACGACCGCTCGAGATAAGCAGGATCCAGGTTCGAGTCACAGTCAGGCACTAATTTTCGCTATTGTCATTCCATTATACAACCGATGGTTGTCCATGTTCGCAACTGCGAATACATTTCACGTAATTATACATGTTTCTTAAATGGAATCATAATGGTAAACGTTTCAGAACAAGGTAATAGAAGAAATTTATTCATAATGGAAAAGGAATAGAAAATCAGGATCAAATAGCCACGTCTGCCACGAACTCTTCATGAAGAATTAAGATTGATAATACGGTTTTTCTTCCTTTTCATTTTCCTCTCAAAGGTTTTCTGTTTTAGCTAAGCAAAAGCAACAGAAACAGCTGCAAGATACAGCAATTCATATTCAAGTTTTTTTTTCTTCAAAAAATGGAAGTACTTTTTGTTGTAATACTTTAAGTTGCATGTGGAAGCAATATATTAAATCCTTCATAAAAGAAGATGACTGACTTCTCGCTTAGTATGTTTTAACCTCAGTAAGTTTTCAATTGTTCAGAAGAAAAAATAGCAAAAATACAAAAACAACAATAAAGTAAAAAAACAGAAATAATACTATTTGTGCATAAATGTAAATCTAACATGTAAACGTAGGCTTACACGGTCGTTGTCACAGACAATAAAATTCTTCAGGGTTTGTGGCGGCATTATCAACTATAAAATTCCAATTTATAGTTGATAATGCCGCCACAAACCCTGAAGAATTTTATTGTCTGTGACAACGACCGTGTCACAAACTCTGAAGAATTTTATTTACTGAAAATCTAACAGTTCTAGAAACAATAGCGAAGAGGCCAGGCCTAGGCTAGAAGGGGAGGATGGAGGATGGACGAAAAAAAAAGGGATTAGCGCGACTGACTGGCATGAGGAAGACCCAGGTTCAAGTGGTTCAAATGGCTCTGAGCACTATGGGACTCAACATCTGAGGTCATCAGTCGCCTGGAACTCAGAACGACTTAAACATAACTAACCTAAGGACATAACACACATCCATGCCCTAGGCAGGATTCGAACCTGCGAACGTAGCGGTCGCGCGGCTCCAGACGGAAGGTCCTAGAACCGCTCGCCCACTGCGGCCGGCGACCCAGGTTCGATTCCCAGTACTGCCATGGACTTTCCCTTGGTGGGAGGACTGGTGCGGAATGCACTCAGCCTCGTGAGGCCAACTGAGGAGTTACTCGACCGATTAGTAGCGGCTCCGAGGTCAAGTAATCCGTCAAAGATATGGAGAGCAGTGCGCTGACCACATGTCCATCCCTGCCGCATCTAGTGACGCCATTGGCAGAGGATTACACGGCGGTGAGTCGGGATCGATTGGACTGTCTACGGCGAGAACGCGGAACTTAACCTTTTTAGCGTAAAGCAACATCATGACATTTCGGATAAAACACACTGGTGTTCAAAACCGCCACACCAAAGTTGTTAATGTCTTTACCTTCCACATCCTGAAATTTAAAATTTATTCGAGTTCTGAATGCCAGTCTCCAACTTTGAAACTGCAAAACATGGCAGTACAGTGATCTCGAGCACGTAGGATCTGACGATTGCCATCCACAGCGTAAACTCGTAAAGGATTCCGGCACTGCTGATCCAAATGACGTAATGCAAAACACTGCATTCACGTTCGACAAAAGCCTGATCAAATCCTGTTCGTGCTTCCGTACGGCAGGTGGATGCCCTTATTGAATTCAGGGTGGATTCTTTTCCTCACCTTTGCCTCAGCTGATACTGTGCTCTATTGTTAATAATCTTACTGTCAACCGGACAGTATTTCTTAATGCCAAGTAAAAGGTAACTATTTACCCAACGCCACTCTAACTTTGTCTCATGTCAAATGGTTCAAATGGCTCTAAGCACTGTGGGATTTAACATCTGAGGTCATCCGTCCCCTAAACTTAGAACTACTTAAACTTAACTAACCTAAGGACATCACACACATCCATGCTCGAGGCAGGATTCGAACCTGCGGCCGTAGCAGCAGCGCGGTTCCGGACTGAAGCGCCTAGAACCGCTCGGCCACAGCCGCCTGCATTGTCTCATGTCACTAATCTTCACATTTCATCATGCGTAATGTTCAAGGAAGTCTTTCCACAGAGATACGACATTTTCAAGTCAAACTAGTCAAGTTTTATAAAGTACGTGACAACTTTGCAGAAATATTACACATTTTGTATTGATGTCGTAAAAGTAATTATGCTATTTTTTTAGCAGATCTAGTTCCTTTTGTGATACAGTGTCGTTCGGCAGTGATCTGAACTCTCAAATACGAGAAAGGCGAGGTCATAGCATGATCCACTTTGCTTACGAATAGTTCTAACAAAAGCATGTGGCCAGGGGTAATGACGAGTCTAACTCAGTTCCTGTGCTGTATGAGAAGGAATGCAAGTCAAACAATAAAAAAAGATTTTTTGTTATAAAAAGAAACGCTGTATGGGGAAAAGAAGAATGCAAGTAACATCTTTTCGCTACATAATCTCCCACAATCTCTACATATTCAGTCCTTTTCACAAGCTTCCTCATTCCACCCTGGAAAGAGCTAAAGCTCGTGCTGTCTTGCACATCCACTCTTACACCGCCTCTTAAATTCTCGTCATTCGATGAAAGCTTGGAATCACTTCTTGGAGCAAAAAGGTGAAAAATAAACTAGGTCAGGACTCTACGGCGTATGCTCCAGCAGCTGAAAGTGGCTGACGTTCATCGCAAACGCATTATCATTAGTTCTTGGTTGGTTGGTTGGTTGGTTTGGGGAAGGAGACCAGACAGCGAGGTCATCGGTTTCATCGGATTAGGGAAGGACGGGGAAGGAAGTCGGCCGTGCCCTTTGAAAGGAACCATCCCGGAATTTGCCTAGAGCGATTTAGGGAAATCACGGAAAACCTAAATCAGGATGGCCGGACGCGGGATTGAACCGTCGTCCTCCCGAATGCGAGTCCAGTGTCTAACCACTGCGCCACCTCGCTCGGTATCATTAGTTCTGGCACGACGATTATCATCAATCATTCGCTCAGCTGTCTCAATCTTTCTGTCTGTCCTTGAAGTGGATCGTTTATCCGAACTCTCTTCTACGGAGACAGGCACACGTTCACGTTTAAAGCAATTTATCCACTAATAAACTTATCGCTCACTAAAACAGCTGCGCTCGGTGAATACTCACTGCAGCTTTAGCACCTTCAAAAACACTAAATGAATGACTCCCCTCATTTCTTTCTTGATGCACATTGAGATCTTGGCTTTCATAATAAAATGCCCCAAAAATCACAACGAATAGACCTATTCGCTAAAGCACAAGAACAACATTAAGCTTAAGGCGTGTCAGTGTTGAGTCAGTGCTGTCAACTTGTGAAGCATAAAGAATATTACTTTCACTTACTGACTTGCCATCGTATTTCTATAAGTCGCACTAGCTCTTCTCGAAACCTTCCTCCATATTTAAATATGTTACTATCAGTTAATCTGTAATTATTCGACTCTATTTTATCTGTGTTGTGAGAATTTCGCTTCATTATTTACTATGTCTTAATGACCTGTAATAAATGATCAGTATGTTTTGTGCATTTAATATCACTCTTAACCAGTCGCCAAAATTCTGGCATCTGCTCCTCCTTTTCGTGATAGTACAGCCAAGTGAACAGCATATAGCGACTGATCAGAAAACAAGCATACCTAGGCATAGAATGTTTCATCAGAAAGAAAGCTGAGTAAAAGCATAAGTGGTTCTTCAGCAAAGTTAGCTAAGCAAAGCAGTAAGTAAGTATTAGAGACAGTGGTCCACACTAACGCTTACATCCGTTTGACTGTCTGTACCTAGTAAGGCAGCCCTGTGGTCGAGTACTCGAATAACTTCTAGCTGAAAATGTGAGGGGGCCGAGTTCGATTCCCAGCGACCTCCTCAACTTTTTCTGTGGTGGGTAAGTCTGGAACGGAGTGTACAAGTTGTCAATAAAATTGGTATGAGATTGTGACGAAGGCTGCAGAAATAACGTAAATTCAAAAGCTTGCTTCAGCCTAGGAACCACACGACAGAGACAAAATTCGGTACCTAACATAAAATGCCATGTTTGGCAGTGAGGCGATGGTTCTTCCGGTGTATAGTATCGTCCGAAGGGCAGGGTGCCAAAGCAACGTTTGTACCTCTCAACGAAACCACAGAAGAGTGTAGTCGCTGATACCACACCGACGAATGGGAAAAGCTGGCGTTGCCATGATTCCTAGAGTTTTGCTGCGCCACAGCAATTTATAGTCTACTTGCGGCTGAGCAGTTGAAGGCTCGCCCATTTCACAGTCAACGATGCAACGACAAAACCGTCTTACACAAGCAACCAGTGTGTTAAATGTCTCAGGCAGAAATTAATGTGAACGTTACGTCAATTATTCTTCAAATAAAGAGTCTTGTAAAATTACCTACATCGAGCGATACTTTAATATTGAAAGACCGTTGTAAATACTCAGAATATTCCTGTGAAAATGGACTGTAAGAAGTTAAGTAAATTTTCACATCTGTATTTCAATAAAGTGAACTAATATTTTTTATATTAAAATTCCGCTCAATCTCGTCGCGGAGCAAAGCAAAGAACCCACTGTTTTGCTGGAGACTGTATTTTTGTACAACATAGCACGGTGAGAGTATGAGAAGGTAGCTGAGATCCACAGCTCTGTCGAATGATGCAGAGACTTCATTTATTAGAAGAACTGTCGTGGAGGGCCATTGAATGACTGGAGGAATTTCGTACACACAGGTAGCCCAGTGATTAAATATTTGTCTTTCTAACAGGAAGGACAATAAACGATGGGCTCGTCAAAACGTATACTGCTCTGAAAATTGGTGGACGGCCGTCCTCTTCACTCATTATTCCTGTCTTAAATTACAAATTGACTGTAACTATAGTTTGATTTTGCGAGAAGAGAAATGGTTTCCACTCATAAAACCTCTGAGAAAGGGAGTTTTGAGGGAGAGGAATTGTCTGTGTGGAGGGTGGGCTAGGTCGCCCATGTCATTCCACATGGACCTGTGACAGGATGGATATGGAGATAGCATCCTTGATGACTGCGTAACCCATTTTCCGCTGACTCACCTTCGGAAATGAGTAAGATTCATATCCTACTTCATTATTGCAGATTTGGAATTTCCATGCTTTCTCCAAATAGTTTAAAGAAATTTGTGGAATTATTTCTTCGTTGCGCTACACGATCAGGTACTTGAATACAAATGACAAAAGTCTCAGATAGCAAAAAAACTAAGGATTTAGACAAGGTAAAAGAATATGTATTCCTGAGCTACATGATGAAGTCCAACATGTTGCGTGCAAGTGTAGAGAGTCTCTCTGCGTGTTTCATGACGACCGTCACGCGGAGCCAAGCTGGAGACGCACTCGCTACTAATTAGGTACAAGGCAACACGCAAGCTCCATGTTTCCACATAGTTGGCAACGCAAGTGAAACATTTTTTAAAAAAAGAAAAAGAACGGGAGATAGGCTGTCAGCGGTGCGAACTTTCTGTTCACTAGCCTCATGTTTTTAAAATATATAAGTTGCAAAAAAAAAAAAAATTAAAAAGGTGAAACATTTACTTGGATTATTCCAGTTATTTGAAATATTACTTTTAACTGACAATAAATAAAAAATCACTGTCGACCTAATAACAAAATATAAAATAAACACATAGTAAAGAAAAGGGGGGGGGGAGGCGGGAAGATTTTAAGAAGCACTGTGCATTCACTGAAAATTGAAGGACCCACACTGAGAAAGGTTAATTAGGAGAGTTCTTACTAACTGACGTAAAGTCATCGAGTAAAACAGAAGCCATATCTGGCGTTTCCTATGTCCTCTGTTGTTCCTAATCTATATAAACGATTTAGGAGGCAATCTGAGCAGCCCTTCTAGTTTGCAGATGCTGCCATTTACCGACTCGTAAAGTCATTAGAAGACATAGGGCATTAAAGCTATTCGTTACTCTAGTTGTGAAGTAAACAGCTTTACCTCTTAAAAAAGCTGCATCTTCTACTAGGGAAAATTTCCCTATGATATGGTCTGGCGTACCGATTTCGCCATAATGACAGATGGTCCTTGCCTTCTTACCCGTTCTGTTTAGATACGTTGGCTATGGGCATGTCCGTAACGATAGTGTACAGTCTCCTACTTGGCTCACAATGTGTTATCTGAGGCCTTTCGGTTACATCAGGAAGAAGCTGAAACGCCTTCTTCCCGTGTCTGAGGAATTTCATCTCTGCTAACAGTCCTTAAGTATTAAATTCTTTATTACTAACGAGTTTGTGGCTGGTTCCCCAAGAATTCAGTGTACTTTTTCGTATTTTTTTCTTCTTCAGCCAATAGACGGCAGCCCTTTTTCTCATTTGTAAGTAGAAACCACATGCGTCCATTAATACAGTTTTCTCACTCCTGCAGTAGCTCTGACCAGTTGTAAGCAGTGCTTCCAAACACTTCCACCGTAGCCCACAATTGCAGTTAATGTAAACTCGTGGTGCAGTCTAATCACATTAAGGGGCAAAAGGAACCTCCTTGTCCCATATTAATAATTTTATACATTAATCAGTTGCCTCTCCTTGCAACAAATTTGCATGTCCAGTGTTCGTCTCGATATATACATAAATAATTGTTAGCTGTATGCCTTCGACTTATCGTCTGATTTGATGGATGGGTCTCTAAGAAGGATTCCTCTAAATAACATACGAGGCCTGTTCAGAAAGTAAGCTCCGACTGATTGCCAAATTGAAACCACAGTGAACATCAGAAATGTTTTACTTGTAACAATTAGCTACACCTTTCAGCTACTTCTCTACGTAGTCGCCGTTCTGACTTAGACTTTTGTCATAGCGTTGTACCAACTTTTCAATAGCCTCATCATAGAAGGCAGCCGCCAGTGCTTTCCGCCAATTCTCCACGCTGGCCTACACCTCGTTACTGTGTCAAAATGTTGTCTTCAAAGACAGCGGTTCATGTGACCAGAGATGAAACTCAGGGGGAGTCAATTGCGGACTGTATTGTGGGTAATCTCACATTTCCATTTGAAAACGATGCAGGAGCATCTTCATTGCCCCTGCAGAATGCGGCTGAGAATTGTCTTGAAGAAGAAACAGCACGACAGTTATGTAATGTTAGCTGCATAGCTTCAGGCGAAATTTCTCACCAGGCCCTCGTACTTGGCGGCAGACACTATTTTCTAGACGTCTTTACGCACTCACTGCGAGCTCAGAAATGAGAAGAGCGACGTGATGCTAACTGGGGTTATACTAGAGACACTACCCAACACATCTGTGCAAAGCTTTATCGGATTTTCATAGTCGTTTCCATTTCGCGACCGATCGGAGCTTACTTTCTGAACGCCCCTCGTATATGTCGACTTTTGTGGTGCTACCCTGCGTCGCACCTGCGAGCACTACTCATGCATGATTTCAAGAAGTTTGCCACAATTATTTTCTACTGTTGGAGTGCGCTAAAAGTAATAAGTCGTCAGTATACGCTACTGCTCCTAACCATTCTTTACTATTATGTAATCAATCCAAAAGTAGTTCTAAGTTAGTATCCCAGAATTCGTAACCGCAAACACAGCTCTGATGGCTCCCTTTTGTAATGCATTTGATCACTGTTGACGTGAGTCTAGACATCAGTATTCAACGTTTCCCATAGTTTTCTAAAGAATAAAAGATACCATAAGTTACTGAACGCGCTAGATATATCTAGCATTATACATATTACACATTTAGTGTCTACAGTGTATACTAATTTTCTCTTCCCATTAATCGCATCTCTATGTGCAAGTCGCTGAAGTGGCGTCAGATCGAAAGACTTGCACCCGGCAAATGGTCTACCCGACAGGAGACCCTAGTCACCCGACATTTATTTTTTAATGGCATCCACCATGCATTTACACTTCACAAACCATTACTGAACATTACATAACCCATTAGAATACTGTGGCGTTGTAATCTAATGTTTACCCTTTTTTTCAAAATCTTACCCTGTACATTTACTATGAAAACATGAGAGAATGAAGGGCACCCTCACTTCTGATATGGTATTATGCTTATTAATGTTCTTAGGGAAGATGATCTTTATTACATGTTTGCTGTACTGGATACGATCTCACTTCATTCATATGCTGTAATGGTTGGCAGTAGTTAACGCTCTTGCTTGTGTGTTCTAGTGTAGGAATAGCGGTAAGCTATACCTGCGTAGAAAGGAAGAGGGTGCCGATTTGAACGACTGCAGTAAAAGCGTACGGCGGCTGAGAGCCGAGGGGAGTGTTTTTTCTGTGGAACCTGGGTGGGGTGAAAACGTTGCGGACTGCCCAGTTCCTCGGTCTCGTACAGACACGTTGGATGGCGCCGGTCGGTCAGTGACCGCGTCCAGGTAGGCTGACTGGTGCCGAGGTGTCGCTGAACCTACGGGCAGAGCATTAATGACTGGCAATAAAGCAGAGGATGGGCTTTTGTTAGGCAGGAAGCCGATGAGACGACTGTGAGTTTATACGAATTTCCATGGGACAGGTCAGTGGCGCTCAGGCGTCCAGACTCTGCTACAAGAACATACTTGTGGAGGCACGAGACTTTTAGAAAGTTTATGGCTGTTCTTTGGAGAGTTTGAAATGGACGCAACAGCGGAGATAACGATCTTTTTATGGAGGCCTGTGGTTCCATACAGGTCATGATTTTAGCAAGAACACAGCGTAAACACGTGGGAAAGAGGCCGCGAAGCTGTATCTCTTTTTCCTTTTCTAACAATTAATCTTTAAAGTCGATGGTTGGTCAAATCTGTGTATGCAGAGCAAGGGGCAGTCTCCCAGCTTCGAATGCCGCAGTCCAGATCACGATTGGCTTGGGCTAATGTGGGAGTAGTCTAAGATGTAAATGTGCTTTGCTACCGAGCTGGCGAGGAAAACTGAGAGAAAGGGAACATGACACTCTTGTCCTGATGCTTCGCTAATAAAGAGCTGCAGTCTTACCTAAACTGTGAGACTTGTGTCCTTTGCTAGTGTGCCACCTTAGAGCCTGTGCCAGTCATCTTCTGAACCGTCAGAGGTACTGCTTCTAGCATCATGCACACAATGAGTGATGCGTGGGTGTACTTATTTGTTTTGAATTGGCTGTCTAAACATTTGACACATTCCGTCATGCATAGTAGTGGCATGGAGTCAAATTGGCTTGGCAGACCAGCAGACGGATCCACCTGCACATTGGAATCCACTGGGGTTTAAGAGGCTCATAGACAAGTTCCTGCGCTCCAAATTGGCCGAATGCGAGACCACGTACTTGCATTTTTTTCGGGCGCGCGCCATTAATAACAGATTGCTGCCGTCCATGACTGCAGTCGCTGAGCGCATCGTGGTGTGCTGCCCTGACCAGCAGAAGGGTAAAGTATTCGCTGCTATGGTATATTCTCCAATATATTCTCCTCAGCACCCCGTTCTTTGGAACCATATTTTTCTTTATGGAATAGTAGAGTATATATCTTTGATAGTAGCATAGTTTTTGGTTCAAATGGCTCTGAGCACTATGGGACTCAACTGCTGAGGTCATTAGTCCCCTAGAACTTAGAACTAGTTAAACCTAACTAACCTAAGGACATCACAAACATCCATGCCCAAGGCAGGATTCGAACCTGCGACCGTAGCGGTCTTGCGGTTCCAGACTGCAGCGCCTTTAACCGCACGGCCACTTCGGCCGGCATAGTTTTTGGGTCATACCACGGATTCACATTTATGAAGTCAGATAAAGTGATTAGTTCTGGTTAGTGTCGTGTGTTGATCCCCAGCTGATCACTTTGTTCACCATAGACCGCATATTAGTGAAAGCGTTTGTCATATAAAAATGTTTGTGTGATGTTTCTTTAGCCATCTTTTGTCATGTGATGTTAAGAATGAATAAACCAATTATTATTTAGACCACAACTCCTCCCAGTGTTCTGATTAAAATTGTCTTTGCCATTTTTATTAAAGTCTTGATTGTAATTGATGGAGCAGAATCTTGCAAACAAACCAGTGTGATTTTGGTTATATGAAATTTTTATCTTCTCCCGTTCTAGATGACTACTTCTGCGATTTTCCATAATTCTGGGAAAGGTTCTTGCATCATACATTCACTGAATAATCTGCTCGTTTAAGCAACTCCATGAGGACAATTATTGTAATACCTCCCCTGGTATACCATATTAACAAGGACCTTCGTCCTTATTTATTTCACATATGATTTCAGACACCTCAGTATTCGTACAAGGGTATATAGCAGCTGTACTGTCAAAATGCACTTCGAGCTCCTTTCTGTTTCTTGTGATATTCGATGTCATCCTTTTCTTCGTCATCTGGAAGAAGACAGTGAGGGAGAACTTCTGCTCGCTCCTTACAATTTGTTGCCATCCGGCTTTGAGTCTGGACTGTGAATAGAACAGTAGGGATTATTAGTTTCTCAGCTATAATTTTATAGAGCGTGCCCCGGGGATTTACTGCCGCGTTTTCACGAACAAATCGCTCCCGGATAGCTCGTCTAACGAACCTTATCTCCGAATTTTACATTTTTTTCAGTCGCCTATTTTGCTTTAATTTAAAATCTGTGTTATAAATTTCTTTGATATGTTCTTCTCCCTTTCCAAACTTGACTTCTAAGCTCAGTTAAGTTTTGAGCCCCAAGGTGTCAATTTTTCTGTATCAACTTGGCCGGCCGCAATGGCCGAGCGGTTCTAGGCGCTTCAGTCTGGAGCCGCGCTGCTGCTACGGTCGCAGGTTCGAATCTGCCTCGGGCATGGATGTGTGTGATGTCCTTAGGTTAGTTAGATTTAAGTAGTTCTAAGTTCCAGGGGACTGATGACCTCAGATGTAAAGTCCCATAGTGCTCAGAGCCATTTGAACCATTTTGTATCAACTTGTTTCTTCAGTGGCACATCCTTTTGTATCGCATTCGATAATTCGAAGGCTTTTTCGCCAAAATTGTCTCCCAACTCCGTTAGGGGTGATGGTGAAACCTGCTCAGCACGCAGAAGCTCCCAATTTGGTTTTCTGAAATTTATTACCTTCGTAACGAATGGATTCTGTGCTTCTCCCTGACCTTCCCTTGTGAGACAGAACTTATCAGATCATGTTCGCTAGTTGTCTCTCCTGTGATGACTTGCCAGTCAGGCGAGTACGGGTAACGTCTACGTGCCCTGAGGGAAAAATATCAGCACATTTTGAACGTGATCTTTCGACACCGAGCCTTGGTCCGCACAGGTAGAGCATAATAAAATCTCCGTTCAGCCACCGTCGAAGTCACTTTAAACAGCTGCAGTGGCATGAAGCAGAGAAAACCCAATTACTTCTATTAAACTGCATAGAATATAGGTATATCGAGGCAAGCAGACAAATATTGAAGCTCGCTCTGCGATCTAACGCTGGAGATTAAAATTTAGTATGAAGGGAATGGTACGAGTTGGCGTGGGAGACTACTAGGGCAGGGCTGTACAGACTATCTAGTACCGGGGACTGTAAACCCCTCACTCTGACTGTGTGTGTGTGTGTGTTCTCGTAATTTGTTTCATTAATATTCTTTTTATTTGACAAACATAATTATTACGAAGTATTTTTACAGAAGCTCTATTTACAAAATTAATTTGAAACACGACACTCCATTGATTTCACAATTGCTTTGATGTTTTGTCCTTTATATTTGCCGATACTGCAGTAATCCTCCTTTGCACAGTCATACGGTTTAACTCAATTTTCTCACAATGTTTAACTGACTCCGAGCAAATCTTTCTAGTGGCTATCTCGAAGCAATTTTTGACAAAATTGCCGTTAATTAATGGGCGGCCACATTTTGATATAAGGCGAGATAGTTCAAAACTTATTTCTGTTGCAGTCTCTGAGTCTTTAAAAAAATCTGAACATAGCTTTCTAACATGTCAAGTCTCGTTTCAAGGAAGAAAAGTGTTTGAGGCTGATGAAAATAAATAAGACACCTGACCCTGATTGAATTCCTATCAAATTTTCCATTGATTACCCTGTGGAACCTGTTCATTTCGTAACTTACTTTTATTATGAATCTGTCACATAGCGGACGGCCTCATGCGACTTGAGGAAAGTGCTGCTTATTCCTCCTTATAATATGGGTAAAAGAACATATCGTGCAAAAATGTAGACGAATATATTTAACATCACCCTTTTACAAGTTTCTACAATATACTATGAGATCTAACAGTGGCATGCACTTAGCAGCGCATAAATTGCCCGACGGAAGTCACCAGCTGAGCTACAGTCTTGTATACAACACTGACAAAAAATGAAATGCAACATGTCAGGTTTTCACTTACAGTTGGGTACAGCCCGAAGACAAAAACGTTGAAACATTACAAGAAATTGACCCTGTCCGTATTCAACAAAGACATAGAAACTCATCCAAAAAGAATAAAGCGGCGTCAGATAAAGGCAAACTGTATAATAACTAAATAAAGGCTCGTTCCACAATTATCTCTACAGCTAAATCGCCAACGTCCAAATCTTTCACAGAGAGTGTTTCTGATATAATTGTTGTGTTTTTCTTCCATTGCACATTCTTCTGCCTCGGCAATTAACGACTAAGATGACATCCGCTATACCACATTAAACACATGTATCACACCCGATAACGTTCAATTGATTCCTCACACTAGAGGTGACGGTGTGTTGTCTCGGATGGCGGGTATATAACAGAACTGACGGCTAACTGGTAATTCGCTGGTAACAATATGTACTAAAATAAACGAATTTCTGATGTGTATATGCAGACTGAAGCGATGAATTAAAATTTTTACGAAGGCCAGGATTCGAACCCAGGTATCCTGCTTACTAGGCAGATGCGCTAACCATTACATCACTGCATGGACTACCCTAGCACGACTCCCTCCTCAATCCAAATTTCCATTCATGCTTCAGCCCACTTGGAATTCCCCCTAAACTCGAACCGCGTTGCGGAGACTCTTCAACAGTATTGGTATAGCACTTCAACATCGAACGAAACGGAGTATCCTGCCTGAAACCCAGGCATAGTTGCCCTAATCAAATAAAAGTATATAGTTCCAGAGACCTTTTCAAATCTCAAACATCTATGATGTATATATGCAGACTGAAGCGATAATGAAAATTTGTACCAAGGCCAGGGTCTGTCAGATCTGCTTGTGTTTTAATTACATGAAAATGGTTTCTTTTGTCCCATCGGAATTATGAACAGGGATTTCGTTTATGTGTGGTCGTAAAATGTACGCCGAGTGCACACTTCAGCAGCAGCTCCATTGACCTTCGGTTAGCAACATAACTCGATGAGGTGGTTCTGCAGTTACCGAAGAATGGCAACCCAAAGACTGACTGAATGCCTTAGGTTGTAGCTACAGTACTGTAAATCTTAAAATATAGATAAAAGTAACAACGCGTATTGAAAAATATTTAAGCATGGTAACTTTAGAGCATCCGAAATACTAAGAAATCAAACGAACTGTCAGTCAACAATGTACCCAAGTGATATTTGTTACTGACGTCCAGAATAAGAAGCTACCTTTTATGGATATGGCATGTTACCGACACTGCTGTGTTTGTATGCTGAGCATGTGTTCGGCATATTAGTAAAGAAGAATAATAATGATCCATGTCATTTCCGAAGAACTCCGAAATCAGGTAAAGTAAGACCCTTTTATCATAAATAACTGGTAAATAAAAGTGAGTTAAGAGTAACTGAGAAGAAGAGGAGTACATAATAACACCACAGCAAAGGTAAAGCTTCGCGTTCCGGCCTGATGGGCCAATCTGGACCGACAGACCGCCATGTCATCCTCTGCCAATGACGTCGTTAGACGCAGTTTGGAAGGGCCCAGGATCAGCACACCGCTCTTCCGGCCGTTGTCCACTTTCTTGATCTTGGAACCGCTACTTCTCACTCAAGGAACTTTTCATTTGGCATCACGAGGCTGAGTGCACCCTGTTCCACTCCTCCCACCAAGGAGAAATCCCTAGCGGTACCGGGAATCGAAACCGGCCACACACGCTCACCACAGAGACACAGGGGCGGACAATAACACCAAAGAAGGATCATTACTCGAAGGAGAAGTAACCATTTCCTGAAGTTATAGCTGCCTTCTCTGAAGACGCTGTGACAGCTGCAAAATCAACAAAAATCACGGAATGGATTGTAGAGGAACTTAAACTGTTATCATCTTCTAACACCATAGCTCTAATGCTGTACTGATTTATTTTGCTTTTGTTTCATTTAATGTTACATTGCTGTGCTTCTGTAAAGGTGTGTGATTGAATCGATAACATAAAATTGTATACTGCTTTCTTTATACAAACTTTGATGTCATGGTTTGGTTCTATATTGTGTAGCATATCTTTCATTTAAACTCTTTGTCCCATTTGGAGGGAACAAAACTTACTCTATACAATTGTAATTTTGTGTGAATAACTTTTTGTAGAGATGTCAATATGTGTAAATGTTTTGTTTTATTTAATTCATTTGGTTACTGTTATGTAAATTGCTGAGCCTCACTTAGGGTTCTTAGTTAGTTTGTATGTAAATGGTGTAGTGGTTCCCCTCGGAAACGGAACTGTGTAGCGCGCGCAAATTGTGGTTGGCCTATGTAGAAAAGGTGGAACTGATAGTCAGTCGGGGACGAGCCAGCAGTCGGGGACGAGCTACGAGTCCGTGCACTGCCATGTAAAAGATGCATATTGTGCTGGTTCCGAGAGAGACTTTTTCTGCTTCTTTCCAAGGCCTCGGATGGATGGATAAATAGCTGGAACTATTCTGGAATTTGTATCTATCATCGCCACCAAGAAATGACAGAATCCAGCAATACTGCCTGCAATTCCACCTACCAACATGCAGTTGCCACCACATTGCGCAATCATTGCAACGTAATACTATAATGATGTACAGTGAAGGATCAGCTTAATGGATGTTTTAGTGTGCACAAATATAAGGTAATTTATATCTGACTTTATGTACCTACCTTGATTTTTCTCCTCATCATAACACCTCTCAGGTTCCTCTCCGTTTGAACTAAAGTGATTACCGAGTGTCCTTACTGAAAGTACATTAAAAGTCCAATATTTTGCTCATTAATGCCTCTTCAACATAGTAAAAAGAAAGTTAAAATTAAGGTGGCAAGAGAGTGAGTTAAAGTAAATGTTGTTTGCTGAAAATATTCCTATTAAAACTGCTTATTAAAGTGCTGTTGCTAACTTCAAAATTAAAAGTTCTTAAGACTGAGGCTTATAAAGCAAATGATCACATTGTTGTCTGTAGTAAATTCTAAAAGGTGACTCAATTTCTTGCAATTTTGTCAACATTGTGTTTCGCTGTAGTAAAAGTGAGAAAGCTGCAGTTGTGAAACATTATATACTCGTGTTTACTAAGTGTTTGTCTCTCCTGTGTGCATATTAACAGTATAAAGACCACTCAGTTTGTGTAAGCCCTGAAAGTGATAGTGTTTTTCTGTACCTGTCATAATTTTGCAAATAGTTTGTGCTGCTCCAACTGTTAGTTTCACTCTTACCGTAAACATATGAGTGTGTCAGAGTTCATTGCACTCGCTTGTGGTCAAGTATAGGTTGTGTTTACCCATTAGAGTTACTAATAACTATTTTCTTGAACGAGAATGTTAATCATTCTCTTGCCTAGTTAGGCTGGCGACCGTTCTCTTTATCAATTAAACAGTGCAGATAGGCAAAATAATGTTTGTTACTTTTCGAATATTTACGTAATTCTGACTTTCACTTCCGATAAGCCACCTCCGTTAGGTACAACACGGTCAATACAACAAAATTCCTCTCAGAGGGTAACACTGCTCTGTTGCTTTATACCATAATTGCTATAACAAAATAATTCTGTTTTGCAAACTGACTCCTACTTTAAGGTTATGGTATAGCAGTAGCAGACAGAAGTGTTATAATCTTTTGAGAACAGATTCATGGAGAACACTGGAGGATTATTTATACTTCACCACCACCTCCTGCAGGATTCACGCCGGTCACCTACTGGTTGAGTGGTACATGCAAACGTACATTAACGTCCTCATCAGCATAGACGGCAACCGTGCAGAATGAAGGATCTCACAACCGAAAAGAAGGCTTCACCGTTTGAGAAGCACGCCAGGAAGTCTTTGAAAAAAAAGTGTATGTAATACACGTAATCTAGGCAGTCAGAAGAGCGAGCGAAAGGAAGAAAGGGTAAAATATAGAATAAAGAAAGACGATATAGAAAGTACCACAAACCAGATTTGCTTTAAAGTTGAAAAACTGGTTGTCAGTTGCGCCTGGATAGCTCACTTGGTAACAATACTGTTATCGAAAGGGATAGGTCTAGATTAGAATACTGGTTTGAAACATAGTTGTGATCTATTAGGAAGATTCTAAACTGCTAAAATTCCACCACAGAGTAAAGGATAATTTCCACGAGCAATCCTTAGGCTGTGGCTAAACCATTTTGCAGCTACGTCCGTTCTCGGAAGAGTGTTATTCCAACGAGGTATGCAGCAGAACGTCTGTGGAGTATGGAAGGTAGGGGCGAGGTAGTGACGGAATTGATATTGTGAAGCGAATTCATGAGTTGCCTGAATAGCTCATAGCTTTCCGCGACTCCCGGACTAGCGCAGTATCTGGTCTGTCAAGGCGTTTCAAAAGCAGCGCAAACTCCATTGCCGAGTGAAAAATTCATGTAGCAAAAAGGAGAGCCTTTCTGCTGTTCGTAATCTGTATAAAAGATTTGGGAGACAATGTGAACAGCTCTCTCCCATTTTTTGCATATGATGCTGCCCTTTACCATCTAGTTAAGTCATCAAAAAATCAACAGCTATTACAAAATAATTTAGACAAGAAATCTGTATTGTGCGAAAAGTGGAAATTGACTCTAAATAATGAAAAGTGTAAGGTCATCCACGTGAGTACAAAACGAAATCCGTTAAATCTTGGTTACACGATAAATCATAAAAATTTAAAGGCTGTCATTCAACTAAATACCTAGGGATAACAATTACGAACAACTTAAAGTGGAACGGTCAAATATATAATGTTGTGGAGAAAGCGAACCAAAGACAACGTTTTATTGACAGAGCACTTAGAAGATGCAGCAGATCTACTAAAGAGACTGCCCACACTACGTTTGCCCGGACCCTTCTGGAATACTACTGCGCGGTGTGGGATATGGTTGACGGAGAACATTGAAAAGACAAATAAAGACAGTTCGTTTTGTATTATCATACAACAGGGGAGAGAGTGTGTGGGATGACAAGCGAGTTTGGGTGGCAATTATTAAAACAAAGGCGTAGTTTCTTGCGGCGATGGCCGAGCGGTTGTAGGCGCTTCAGTCTGGAACCGCGCGACCGCTACTGTCGCAGGTTCGAATCCTGCTCGGGCATGGATGTGTGAGACGTCCTTAGGCTAGTTAGATTTAAGTAGTTCTAAGTTCTGGGGGACTGATGACCTCAGATGTTAAGTCCCATAGTGCTCAGAGCCATATTTTTTTCTTGCGGCGAGAGCTTTTCATGAAGTTTCAGTGACAAACTTTCTCTTCCGAATGGGAAGATGTTTTGTTGATTCCCATCTACACAGAGGGAAAACGATCATTGTGATTAGGTAAGAGGAATCAAAGCTTCACGGAAATATTCAGGCGTTCGTGTTTGCCGTGCGCTATTCGAGAGTGGAACGGTCGAGAAATAGTCATGACGTGGTTCAACGAACCCTCTGCCAAGCACTTAAGTGTGAATTGCAGAGTAGTTACGAAGATTTAGATGTAGGGATGAATTTTGACGCAGAAACAGTTTTGAAAGTCTCAGTACCAAAGAAAGAGGAAATTGTCGAATACATTGCGTAAAAATTGGTTCACACCAGTAAAGAGGATGGGAAAATGCAGTATCATCAGTCAAATCACCAAAAAAAGAACCAGAGAATCCTGTGCGTAAAGGATATGGGAAAGTTGGACGTAACGGAAGACACAATACAGGAAACGATCCGGTGAGAAGTTTGCAGCCAAATGTCAGGAGTTTCCGTGAGAAAAAAGACAGAGGAAGGAGTATAGTTGGGACTGAAAATAGGAGAAGTCACTGTGTAAAATTCAGTTACTGTAATTGTAGCATGGAAGTGGAAGACAGGAAACAAAAAAGTTGTTTTCTGGGACTCCGAGAAGACGAAAATCGATTGGGAGAAGGAAATAAGATGAGTGAGTAATAGGGCGTGTGATGGCGGAAGGCAGACGGGCGTGCGTGGGCTAGCTGAGCGACGGCGGTGAGCGCAGGCCAGGGGATGCGATCAATACCTGCCCCAGCCGGCAGCCGCCGCCCGCGCCCAGGTGCTCCCCTCCCATTACATCGACACTTAACTCTGCGCCCGGCTCGGCTCACCTCATCAGCGCCAATATTACTCCGCCCAGTGCTCGCTGTATAACGATTGGAGCACAGTTCTTGCACCACCCTGTTCTTCCCTCGATACCTGTCACCAGTTTGTAACAGCCAGTGCTTTTAGTTACATACCATTCTTATGTACACTCGCTTCTTAGCTATGGAATTCTTTTGTGGAGAATAAATGCACAAAATATGAACACAGCTTACAAACTGCAGAAAAGGACCATAAGAACAATAACTATAAGTAGTAGTGGAGGTCTTTGTGAAGATTTGTTCCAAACGCTGACGGTTTTAACTACATCATGTATGTACATTTCCCACCCAGTTGTACAGTGTGGTCCATTGATCGTGACCGGGCCAAATATCTCACGAAATAAGCATCAAACGAAAAAACTACAAAGAACGAAACTTGTCTAGCTTGAAGGGGGAAACCAGATGGCGCTGTGGTTGGCCCGCTAGATGACGCTGCCATAGGTCAAATGGGTATCATTTGCGTTTTTTTTAAAATAGGAACCTCCATTTTTATTACATATTCGTAAAGAAATATGAATATTTTAGTTGGTCCAATTTTTTCGCTTTATGATAGATGGCACTGTAATAGTCACAAACATATGGCTCACAATTTTAGACGAACAGTTGGTAACAGGTAGGTTTTTTAAATTAAAGTACAGAACGTAGATAGAGTCGTGGACAAAACGAGCGAGACCCCTCATCTTTTCGTTATGCTGATCCGCACAGCTTTAAAGTCTGCTACACAGTATAACAGGCAAGGCGACGAAGTGCTACCAACATACTATGCACAGGATGTGAAATTGACGAACTATCCAAACTTTGTCAGACTGTTTTCAGTCATATGTAAGACTATACGAGGGTTGGAACTTAGATAGTGGCAACTATTTATTCACAACCGATACAAAAGAGTTGCATGTTTGCACCTGTTACTGTCCTTCAAAGTGGTCACCAGCGTTGTGTAGAACCCGTTGCCGTTACTCGCTAATAACAGTATTTTGTTATTTCGATAAACATCCCGGATGAGTGTCACGTAAGCAGTGACATAAAGGTAGAAAATTCATGTTTTAGAGTCCAGAAAGCTCTATGCAACAAACTGCAGATCATTTTGCCATTTTTATTGCGAAATTGCCGGATTATTCATGTCTGGGGTAATAATAGAGGGCTGTTTGCCTGGGTTGTCTGCTACCATAGTGAAAGGTGTTTGCTACTGCAAGGGAGATCTGGTTTGTTTTCGGTTCTAATCTCGATGGAGGCAGGTAGACTATCAGTAAAGCAATTTTAAGAAATTATCGCGCCCCCAATACGTTTTATTTCTACGTTTATTCTGTACTGGCACCCTGTGGACGTCAATATGAAACTCAAAAAGGTTCAAATGGATCTGAGCAGTATGGGACTTAACTGCTGAGGTCATTAGTCCCCTAGAACTTAGAACTACTTAAACCTAACTATCCTAAGGACATCACACACATCCATGCCCGAGGCATGATTCGAACCTGCGACCGTAACGGTCTCGCGGTTCCAGACTGTAGCGCCTAGAACCGCTCGGCCACTCCGGCCGGCAATATGAAACTCTTGTAGAATTTCATACTTGTTACTGCCTTCCTTTTTCCGATTTTGTCAATAATTGAATTGACTTACGTGTGACACTGAATGATTTTTAACTGAATTTCGTTATGAATCTTCACGCATTGCTAAATTTGCACACTTCCATGGTAAGTCAGCAACGGTAATCCACTATGACTGGTCTGAAAGTTGACACAGACCGTTTCGCGGCCGAATGCGCATAATATTTTGCTAATTCGTAACGATCTTGGGTACTTCGTCTTACTAGAACAGTTGTGTTATCTCGATAAGCTGAAATTCATTTGTATTAGTACAGTTCATACTAATTAGCGTTTCTTCTTTCATTTATACCTTATATTTACGTCTTGTGTTTAACACACTAATCAGCATTAATATAGTCTTACACATGATTCAAAACAGTCTGACATAGTTTGGATAGTTCGTCAATTTCATACTTGTGCATAGTATGTTGGTAGCACTTCGTCGCCTTGCCTGTTATGCTGTATAGCAGACTTTAAAGCTGTGGGAATCAGCATAACGAAAAGGCGAGGGGTCGCGCTTGTTTTCTCCACGACTGTACGTTTGAACATTTTATTTCGGTTGTTCCAATGTGATACATGTACCTTTATGAACTTATCATTTCTGAGCACGCATGCTGTTACAGAGTGATTACCTGTAAATACCACATTAATGCAATAAATGCTCAAACTGATGTCCGTCAACCGCAATGCATTTGGCAATACGTGTAACGACATTCCTCTCAACAGCGAGTAGCCGGCCGCGGTGGTCTCGCGGTTCTAGGCGCGCAGTCCGGAACCGTGCGACTGCTACGGTCGCAGGTTCGAATCCTGCCTCGGGCATGGGTGTGTGTGATGTTCTTAGGTTAGTTAGGTTTAAGTAGTTCTAAGTTCTAGGGGACTTATGACCACAGCAGTTGAGTCCCATAGTGCTCAGAGCCATTTGAACCATTTGAACAGCGAGTAGTTCGCCTTCCGTAATGTTCGCACATGCATTGACAATGCGCTGACGCATGTTGTCAGGCGTTGTCGGTGGATCACGATAGCAAATATCCTTCAACTTTCCCCACAGAAAGAAATCCGGGGACGTCAGATCCGGTGAACGTGCGGGCCATGGTATGGTGCTTCGACGACCAATCCACCTGTCATGAAATATGCTATTCAATATCGCTTCAGCCGCACGCGAGCTATGTGCCGGACATGCATCATGTTGGAAGTACATCGCCATTCTGTTATGCAGTGAAGCATCTTGTAGTAACATCGGTAGAACATTACGTAGGAAATTAGCATACATTGCACCATTTAGATTGCCATCGATAAAATGGGGGCCAATTATCCTCCCTCCCATAATGCCGCACCATACATTAACCCGGCAAGGTCGCTGATGTTCCACTTGTCGCAGCCATCGTGGATTTTCCGTTGCCCAATGGTCCATATTATGCCGGTTTACGTTACCGCTGTTGGTGAATGACGCTTCATCGCTAAATAGAACGAGTTCAAAATAATCTGTCATCGTCCTGTAATTTCTCTTGTGCCCAGTGGCAGTGCTGTTCTCGACGTTCAAAGTCGTCGCCATGCAATTCCTGGTGCATAGAAATATGTTACGGGTGCAATCGATGTTGATGTAGCATTCTCAACACCGACGTTTCTGAGACTCCTGATTCTCGCGCAATTTGTCTGCTACTGATGTGCGGATTAGCCGCGACAACAGTATAAACACCTACTTGGGCATCATCATTTCTTGCAGGTCGTGGCTGTCGTTTCACATGTAGCTGAACACTTCCTGTTTCCTTAAATTACGTAACTATCCGGCGAACGGTCCGGACACTTGGATGATGTCGTCCAGGATACCGAGCAGCATACATAGCACACGCCCGTTGGGCATTTTGATCACAATAGCCATACATCAACACGATATCGATCTTTTCCGCAATTGGTAAACGGTCCATTTTAACACGGGTAATGTAACACGAAGCAAATACCGTCCGTACCGGCGGAATGTTACGTGATACCACGTACTTATACGTTTGTGACTATTACAGCGCCATATATCACAAAGCGAAAACAGTGGTCCAACTAAAACATTCATATTTATTTACGTACTACACGAATGTGTAATAAAAAATGGGGGTGCCTATTTAAAAAAAACGCAGTTGATATCCGTTTGTCCTATGGCAGCGCCATCTAGCGGGCCAACCTCTGCGCCATCTGGTTTCCCCCTTCAAGCTAGACGAGTTTCGTTCTTTGTAGTTTTATCGTTTGATCCTTATTTAGTGAGATATTTGGCCCGGTCACTATCAATGGACCACCCCGTATACATAAAAAATAACTGCACAAACAGTTCTGTCCATGACCGTGGAACAAGATCTAGACTGAATTTAATCTACCAAGAATTAAAACAGTACAATAAATTTTCCAAGGGGATTAAAAAGAGTACTAAAACAAACTTATTTAAAAAGGCAGTTAAGAAGTACTTGTAAAGCAATAGATTCTATGCAGTAAAAGATTGCTTAGACAACACAGGGTACGAGTTTGGTAAAAAACATAACACAGAAAAATAATAATGAAGATAATAAAACAGCTATCATTTTACGTAACACTATTTTCTTTCCCTTAACTTGAAATTAGGAACAGTTCTGATCGTCCTCTATAACAAAAGTAGGGCCTGGTGGTCTAGTGGTAACGTGCGTCCCGAGAAACTGAGAGATCGCCGGATCGAATCCCGGTCGGACAACGGAAATTTTCAGTGTGCCTTCAATCTAGCTAGCTTTCACCTCTCAACGATGTGAGCAGTCGCCAGGAATGACACGTGCCTCGCACTCCACTTTAAACGGTAGGTCTTCTTTCTCCGGTTGGATAACTGGGGCAGATCAGGAGCAACAAAGTCGCGTCCAGTTTAAAGACTTGCATCCGATCAGTGTGCCACACGCAATTATTATTACGGTAACAAATGACGTTCTCTAGAAATATGTCAGGTGTTTTTCCAGTGTAACGGTCCGAACATATGATGGCAAATAAATCTGAATTATCGATGCCACGGGCTGCAGTGGGGACATGAATTCAGTGTATGGTGAATGGGTTGGCATCAGGTCGCGGTAACATAGAAATTATGTGAATGCTGCGTGTCTGCGCATACTTCGGATCGTAATATCAGACAAATCGCAGGTGTGATGATGCAATATGCTTTGAATATTATCGACACTCTCTAGTTATATCGGTTACGAGCGTTCCCTCTAGCGGTCGTACATCCGGAAAGACGCAGTGCTGAAATCGTCCTATTCCTTCAGTTTGCTCTTGACCCTATATTTCAACACACAATAGTCTGATCATCCCTTGTCCTTCTTCACCGTCCAGTAGACTCTGTTCCTCCTTGGGCTCGCATGCTGAGTTTGCACGATGTTTATCAAATGGTTCAAATGGTATCTGAGCACTATGGGACTTAACATCTGAGGTCATCAGTCCCCTAGAACTTGGAACTACTTAAACCTAACTAACCTAAGGACATCACACACATCCATGCCCGAGGTAGGATTCGAACCTGCGACCGTAGCAGTCACGCGGTTCCGGACTGAAGCGCTTAGAACCACTCGGTCACCGCGGCCGGCGATGTTTATCAGAAATGCATGTTATACAAGTATATCTAAATTCGTAACTCACTTACAACTGTCGTGCAGAAATTGTTACCAGCGAAATGCGGGCTTCGATCAAAAGAGTGTGTAAGTTACATAAGGGGTGGATAAAAATGTGGAAACACTACAAACCCAAAACATTACCATGCCTAATACAGTGTAGGAAAGTAGCTGGCATTTACAAAAGCTTTCAGTCCTCTCGGAATAGATAAATACAGATCCTGTATGGTTTTCAAGGGAATCGTATGCCATTATCCCAGCAAAATAGTGGCACGTTTATGGAGGTTGGTAGCGATGATGCGCACTTTTCTACAAAGTAGACCGCTAAGGCTCAATGATATTCAGATGTGCTGACGATGGTGAGCAGGGGAGATGCAACAGCTCATCCTCGTGGACACAAAACTAATTCTGGACGGTGTGAGCTGTGTGAACAGCTGCTTTGTCATCTTGGAGCATAGCATCACCACTGGGAACAACAATTGTACCGTAGGATGGAGCTAATCAGCCAAAATGGTCACATAACCCTTGGCAGCAGTGCGGCCTTGCAGAGTAACCATTGTGCCCATGGAATACCACGATATGGGTGCCCAAATAGTAATCTAAACACTCTTGGGGCGTAAACTCGCCCAGAAGTTGCAAACAGTGTGAAACAAACACGTCCGAGCAAATGACTTTCTTCCATTGTTCCACTGGCCAGGTTTTAGGGCTTTGGCACACGGTTTCCTGTTACGTGTATTTGCATCACTGATGAGTGCTTTTGGAATTCCAGCCCGCGCTGCAATTCTCTTCTTGTGTAGCTCTCTTCGTGTTGTTTCTGTACTGACAGATTTCGCGAGCGCTTCATTCAAGCTTTTGCAGCTGTCATCCTCTTATTTTCCGCCACAATCCTCTTCAATGACCGTCTGTCATTAGGATGATTCTTCGATGCAGTTGCTCTTGAAACACAAAGCACTTCGGCTATCTTAGTTACGGAAGCATAAGCCATACGAGCAGCAACAATGTCCCCACGTTCGAATTCACTTGACATAGACATAATGCACTCACAACTACACAGAACACTGTTCTGACGATGGCTGACACTTGTAACGTACTGAGGGCATTGCAGAGGTGCCGTTCGTGGTCAAATACTACAATGAATCTACAAGCTTGGCCAGCATCTGCATTTATGTTCAAGCATGCATTTCTCGAGGTGTTCCCATATTTTTATCCAACTCCTGTATGCTAGGATCACATCAAGTGCCTCTCATACTTCGTAGCTTAATGCGAACAGATCTTTAATGCAACTCAAATGGGAGTTGTAAATACCGTTTTTTAAATTTATTTTTATTATTTTTAAGTATGTCTGCTGCTATTCGTCAGTCAGTGGTGATGGATAGCACAGAATGTTCAGGGAGTTCATAACATGTTTCCAGATAGCAGGAACAGATGTATAGGTATTACGATGTCCTTGGAGCACAGTACAGGGATCCTCCCTTGTGATGGTCAGACGTGGTCGACTACAACCTTCACGACGAATATGCCCGCCCTCAAGTTCCAATTCACTCCGACATTGGCCAACTGTCACATCCGAATGCCCCATAAATCTGGATATTCCATGATTCAACCAACCGCCCAAATGGAGACCAACAATGAGTCCCCTTTCAAATTCCATCAGTTCCTGATAACGCTGTCTCACGTGATTGCAGAATCTCTGTGTCATTCAGGGTAATCATTCACCATCTAATGCTTTTCACGTCCCTTATATATCCTAACAGGTCTGCTAACATCATTAAAGACTAACAACACTAATCCACTCCGCTGGCCCTTTTACCTGTCACAGAGGACTGCAATACCAATCATTTACATACCCGCCAATGGTGTGTACTTTCAGAAAGTTACATCGATATCCAACCATATCTTCTGCGTGAGTCACTTTGATTAACGAGCAGTGTAATTGCCAATACGGTTTGCCAAACAAGTATCCCTTGAAAAAACACTTTATACCGGAAAAAAGTGTATTGTTGTTGGTTACTAACGATTTGCCGGCGGCGACAGCTTGGGACCATTAGGACATTCATGTTTCACCAAAACTACGTATCTATGCTACTGGGGAATTTTCTATAAAGTAGTTGATGCAGTGCGATGGTCCGAAATGAATAAATTCGCATAACCCCTGATAAGCATAAACATTATGGCCACCTTCTTAATCTATGATGGTCCACCTTCACTTTAACGCATCAAGTGTTGTGTCCCTGAGCCGGCCGAAGTGGCCGTGCGGTTAAATGCGCTGCAGTCTGGAACCGCAAGACCGCTACGGTCGCAGGTTCGAATCCTGCCTCGGGCATGGATGTTTGTGATGTCCTTAGGTTAGTTAGGTTTAACTAGTTCTAAGTTCTAGGGGACTAATGACCTCAGCAGTTGAGTCCCATAGTGCTCAGAGCCATTTGAACCATTTTTGTTGTGTCCCTGTCAGTGAGAAAGAGAGGTTTCGATTTAAGACCCGTCGACACCGATGTCATTAGAAACGGACCATTAGCTCGGTTAATAGATAAAGGATGGAGGTAAAGAAAAGACATTGAACCAATGGAATGTAACACCTCAGCAACTGCTTGTAGTGACGTCACCACAGAAAACCTGGATCACAATGTTCGGACAGATGTTTCAAATTTATTTCACGGAAGGCGATGCGTGTGTTTCAATAACTCAGCATCTCGCTCGTTACTTGGGTAATTTCCACCTTTTGGAGGCGACTAATGTTCAGCATTGTAACCAGTTCTGTCGCGGAGAGAGGTGGCTTAATAAGTACAGACCTTTGCTTGAATGAGGAAGAAATGCAGTTCAAATATCCTAGCTGAAGTTTCTCATATATGTTTTTCTAAAGCATCCCCAATATTTGTTAAATGTTAGGAGCAGGGCTCAGAAATGTGTGACAGTGGACAAGTCTGGAGTGCCAATCATGTTGTGTAAGTATAGCCACTGATGGTACATGCTTGGGAGCGCTTGCTTTCAGATTTCTATCGCACTTATAAGTGAATCAGAAGTATGATCCTCGATGGGTACAACTGTATGTACAGTCTCGGAAATGGAACCCCGTAATTTCCTTTCGTTATTGAGTATACATTTTCTGTAGCTCATAAAAGTCTTTCACAGTTGCAAGGACGAAAGTGATCTTGAAATGAAACTTCCTTACAGAGTAAAACTATGTGCCGGACCGAGACTCGAACTTTGGACATTTGCCTTTCGCGGGCATGGCTAAGCCATGTCTCCGCAATATCCTTTCTTTCAGGAGTGCTATTTCGTCGCAGGAGAGCTTCTGTAAAGTTTGGAAGGTAGGTACGAGATACTGGCAGAAGTAAGGCTATGAGGACGGGGCGTGAGTCGTGCTTGGGTAGCTCAGTTGGTAGAGCACTTGCCCGCGAAAGGCAAAGGTCCCAAGTTCGATACTCGGTCCGGCACACAGTTTTAATCTGCCAGGAAGTTTCATATCAGCGCACACTCCGCTGCAGAGCGAAAATCTCATTCTGAAAACATCCCCCAGGCTTTGGCTAAGCCATGTCTCCGGAATATCCTTTCTTTCAGGAGTGCTAGTTCGTCGCAGGAGAGCTTCTGTAAAGTTTGGAAGGTAGGTACGAGATACTGGCAGAAGTAAGGCTATGAGGACGGGGCGTGAGTCGTGCTTGGGTAGCTCAGTTGGTAGAGCACTTGCCCGCGAAAGGCAAAGGTCCCAAGTTCGAGTCTCGGTCTGGCACAAAGTTTTAATCTGCCAGGAAGTTTCATATCACCGCACACTCCGCTGCAGAGTGAAAATCTCGTTCTGGTGATCTTGAAATATTTATGAATAATGGACTTGAAGGATGGAGATGGAAGATGGCAACACATAGTCAGGTGTCTCAAGATCAGTATTCCCTGGCATTGGACTAAAGGCGAATTTTGAGCAGGCAACTGACATGTGAAGAACTATAACCAAATTATTTCGAATTTTCTAGACAAATTTTCAGACGTCAAGCTAGATTTAAATGTGTATTGCTAGTACGTATAGTTACTTTTTGTCACCACTTTGTCAGTATAACTAGTAGGTGATATAAATGTAGAATTTAGCAAAATAATTAAAGTAGAGGCCTTCCGCACGAATTGAAGTAGATGAGAACTATACCGAGACACATAATAGCCGTAGGGTACCAGGTTGATTACCTATGGTTACTTAGGTCAGGATACACGACAGTGAAAAGGGGTTGGAAAGATGCAATGGCTTTGAGACACGGCCATGAAACTTAGAATTTATCCACAGCAGAATGGATATGTTGTACATCGGAGGGACTTGATTGTTTTACTTTAGCAGGTTGTGGGTCTACATAATTTTAATTTTATTTTATTTTATCGGTAATGGTACGTTAGATTAAAAAATTTATTTTACTGCAAACAATGTTCTGACCGTAAACTTTACGGCAGTAAGTTTTGATATAGTGCTGCTGTGTGTATTAAACTGTCTGCAATAGTGACTAAAGAGCGTAGATCTCGGTGAATCAGCTATGAATTATATAAGTCAATAATCGAACTGGTGATCTCTTTATTAACTGTACATTAAATTTGTCTCCTACCGTCATCCACGCATAATACAAGAGCGCGCTGAAAAGTAATGCCTCCGAATTTCTTGTGTGAAAACTCTTAAAGTTTTTCAATAAAACAAACGCTGTTAACATTCTACATCTTTATTCATAATTACATGTTTATTTCTCAACATAATCACCCTGGCAGCGAACACATTTCTCCCAACGAGAGACCAGTTCGTTGATACCATCACTACAGAATGTTTTACTTCGTTGACGGAACAACAACCTCACCTCTGCTTGCACAGCTACATTACTATCAAGGTGAAGTCCTCTAACGTGTTCTTTAAGTTTTGGAAAGAGACGGGACCAAGTTGGGACTGTATGGAGGATAATCAGCAACGGTGAATCCAAGGCGTCGGAATGTTGCAGCTGTCGCAGGGCTCGTGTGTGGTCTAGCGTTGTCATACTGAAGGGAGGGTACTCCACGGATGGACAAACTCTTCAAATTCGAAACTCTATAACAGCATGCCGTTTCTCACGCACCGGCATTGCTTCGTTACACACTGTCACGTTACACGCTACAGTTCGGAGTCCTGTAGGGGCAGATGGCTGCAAATAAGCAGACGAGAAGAATAACGACGAAGAATGTTAAAAAGTTTATTTTATTTAAAAAACTGAGAGTTTTCACATTCGGAGGCATTAATTTCCAGCACGCCCTCGTAGATACACTTGAGGCACAACAACACTTTGCGAAGGCATAGGGTCAGTGCACGTAAAGAAACAAAATCAGTTTCGATTAGGGAACTCATAAACCCTTGGGCAACAGTGTCGTAAGACTACTTCTTTCTTTTAGTTTTTTCCTATGTATTAATTGGCACTACTCTGAGCAACATAGAAGGAAATACTTTTTGAACAAATCATGTGCCTCTTTAAACTGATGGCATAATGTATATATGACGTCATCGCTATACGCATTAGCTACAGAAAAGAAATCATTTTGTGTTAATGATTTCGTTTGAAGCTTCAGTCGTTCAACTCATTTATTATCAGCTCGAGCCATATAGCGCAGTATTAAGACGCTAGATTCGTAATTGACAAGAGAAGACTTCAAATCCAGCTTGATTTAGGCAGCTTAAGTTATTTGTGGAGATGGTTTCCTCAACAAGGCTAAGCCTGATTCCTTTTACATCGTCGTATATTTGATGTAGTACCCTATCTCTGATGACCTCAATATCAAAAGGGTATTAAATTGTAACCTGCCTGCTGTCGCCACTGCCAGAAGCTGTGCCAGTTCTGATGATCATAGAAATCGAGAATAGGATCATCTCAAGATGCCACACAGGGGACACACTGAGAACAAACTGTTGTACGTCCTTTGCCAGAGCGGTTCGCATAATTCCGTCAAGTGTAATCGAAAATTGTGTTTCTGGTAGCAACAACGGTGCAGCGATACTTGCAGGAAGTGCTAAAACCTAGTGTCCTTCACTATCTAGAACAGCGTGAGACACCTATATGCTATAATAATCACGTGGACCCCCCGGGGGTCCACAACTCTTTTGTGGATACGTGCGTAGCGAGCACAGGATCCCGAGCTAATGTGGCCTTCCTTCCTTTCCGGGCTGCATACCTTCCCTTTCCGCATCCTTCCCCATCCCCCATCTTCGCCCCCCCCCCTCACCTCTGGCTCTTTCCTTCCCTTTCTCCCCCTCTGGGAGTATGGTTTGTGCCTACGTCCAGAGACGGACGATTGTAAATGTAGCGCATTCTTCGCCTTCCTTGCTTGTATGTCTTCATCCTTCCTTTGTCCTTCTCTTTTCCTTACCTCTTCTCTTTACCCTTTTCTCCGCTGCGGCGTTTGAGACCTCTCTTCTTTCCTTTCCCTTTCTCTTTCTTCCTCCCTGTGCGTGTCTGAAGGCCGACCCACGCACTTCCATGCGTAGCCGGTGACGGGGTAACGCGTAATTCCCCGCCCCGGGTAGACAGGTAGGACACGTACGTACCCCCTGGTAACGGCCAGGCCCAGGGAGGGGTGATTACCCGAGCTGATACCTTCCGAAAGTGCCGATTGGTCCCTCCATCCGTTTGTCGGGAGGTGTGACCTGAGGTGTGAACAATCACCTAAGGCGGGAGTGCCCTCAGAGAGGGCCCCCACAAGGGAAGAGCGCGCCATCGGAGACGCCGGTAATCATGGGGGATTCTTCCGCAATGGTTTCCTCACCTTCCACTATGTCTGCTCACAAACGTAAGTTCACTGAGTCCCAGCCACAGTCAGTTCTTCCATCGTTGCCACAGTTCCTTGTTGTTTCTCGGTCTGACGAAGGTCACGACTTCTCCACGGTCAACCCTTTCATTATTCAGAAAGGTGTCGACGCAATTGCAGGTCCTGTAAAGTGTTGTTCCAGATTACGGAATGGCACCCTGTTGTTAAAAACAGTCTGTGCCCTCCAGGCACAAAAATTGCTGCGTACCTCACTACTACACACCTTCCCTGTCCGGGTGGAACCGCACCGTACTTTAAATTCCTCGCGTGGAGTCGTTTATACACGCTCCCTCGATGGATTGTCTGACGAAGAAATTCAGCACTACCTGTCTGACCAGGGCGTAACGGCTGTTCATAGGGTTATGAAAAGGGTTGACACGAACATCATTCCAACCCGCACTGTCTTCTTGACATTTGACAAAGTTAAACTCCCATCGAAAATCAAAGCAGGCTATGAGATAATTTCCGTTCGCCCTTACGTCCCAAACCCTACGCGTTGCTATCGGTGTCAGCGGTTCAATCACACCAGCCAGTCCTGTTCCAATCCAGCCAAATGTGTTACGTGTGGCAAGGATGCCCATGAGGGTGCTTGTCCACCTCCATCCCCTCGCTGCATCAACTGTATGGGTGACCACGCTGCTTCCTCTCGAGATTGTCCCGTTTTTAAGGACGAAAAGCTCATCCAGGAAATTAGAGTAAAGGAAAAGGTGTCGACCTTTGCTGCTCGTAAATTATTCGCCAGTCGACAGCCCACCGTGCCTCAGAAAGGAAAATACAGCACTGTCCTTGCTTCTCCTCGGCCAACAAAGGAGGCGGCCACGCAGACTTGCGACCTCACCTTTAGTGCCACGGTCGTCAGATCGGCCAGCGCAAAGATCGCCCGTTCAACCTCACCACTTTCGCCTGCCCACTCTCTGGCTCACCCTTCGTCGAGTTCTGCTAAATCTCGAGCCCAAAAGTCAGACACCAAGACTTCGAAAAAAGAGCATACTCGTGAAGAGTTTTTACGTACGGCAATTTCCCAACCATCGGTTCCTCCTTCCTCTAAACATCATACTTCCAAGAAGGCTACAAAGAAACCCAGTTCCTCTCCTTCTCCGCCAAGGCGTGTCCCATCTACAGCACCACCTGGCGGAAATCGCCCTCGGCCGTCTTCTGTGTCGCCGAGGCGCACTGCTGGCGGCCGATCAACCGGCCGATCGCTGGTGGCAGGAGCTGCTCCTGACCAACCTATGGATCAGGATCTTCTGCCTTCGGCTGAATGCCATTCCATGATGTCGGTCGCAAGCTCAGAGCAGTCGTTGAGTTGACCGCGACCTTGGTCACATTCCTCCATTTTCTGTTCACTCAATGTCCATTGTCCACTGGAATATCCGCGGTATTCGAGCCAATCGGGATGAATTGTCGATCCTCTTACGATCCTACTCGCCGGTCATCTTCTGTCTTCAGGAAACAAAGCTGTGTCGCCATGCCCGCTTTGTTCTCCCTCATTTTCAGTCCGTCCGATATGATCTCCCCTCTGTTGAAGGCACTCCAGCACATGGAGGACTCATGATTCTTCTCCACGAAACTCTCCATTATCACCCAATCCATTTAAACACTTCCTTCCAAGCTGTCGCCGTCCGTCTTTCCCTTTCCGGGTACACGTTCTCTCTTTGTACTGTATACATTCCATCGTCCACACCAATGGCACGAGCTGATCTCCTTCATCTTCTTGGTCAGCTTCCACCCCCATATTTGCTGGTTGGGGACTTCAATGCCCACCACCCGCTTTGGGGATCTCCACATCCTTGTCCACGTGGCTCACTATTGCTAGACGTCTTCCACCAAGCAGATCTAGTTTGCCTCAACACTGGGGTCCCTACATTTTTGTCTGCCTCCACGACAAATTTATCTCATTTGGACCTTGCGGTCGGTACTGTTCCGCTAGCTCGGCGCTTCGAATGGTTCGCCCTTGACGATATACACTCGAGTGACCACTTTCCATGTGTCCTTAGACTGCAGCCTCAACTGCCCTACATGCGCCCGCGACGCTGGAAGCTTGCCCAAGCCGATTGGACACTTTTTTCGTCTCTAGCGACATTCGATGACCGTCACTTTCCCAGCGTCGACGATGAGGTCACACATATTACCGACGTTATTCTTACAGCTGCGGAACATTCAATACCACGCACCTCCGAATTGCCCCGGCGCCCCCAGTTCCTTGGTGGAACGAGGCATGCCGTGATGCAATACGTGAGCGGCGACGTGCTCTCCGCGTTTTCCGCCACCATCCTACTTTGGCCAACTGTATCCGCTATAAGCAGTTCCGAGCGCGTTGCCGTCGTGTCATCCGCGATAGCAAGAAGGCAAGCTGGAAATTCTTTATTAGCTCATTTAACACCTTCACTCCCTCCTCGGAAGTTTGGAGTCGGCTTCGACGGTTCTCAGGCGCGCCTAGTTTCTCCCCGGTCTCTGGGCTCACTGTCGCGCGTGACACATTAGTGGACCCCGTCGCAATTTCTAACTCGTTGGGTCAGCACTTTGCTGAGATTTCGAACTCTTTAAATTACCCGCCAGCGTTTCTCCCGAAGAAACGTGCAGCGGAAGTGCGACCTCTTGCTTTCTCCTCTCAAAATCGCGAAAGCTACAATACTGTTTTCTCCTTGCGGGAACTCCAACGTGCACTCTCTTCTTCTCGCTCCTCCGCCCCAGGACCAGATGGTATCCACGTCCAAATGTTGCTGCATTTATCAACCCATAGTCTGCGTTACCTCCTTCGCCTTTATAATCGAATTTGGACCGACAGTACTTTTCCCAGACGATGGCGGGAAGCTATCGTCGTTCCTGTTCCGAAACCTGGAAAGGACAAACATCTCCCCTCTAGCTATCGCCCCATTTCTCTCACGAGTAGTGTCTGTAAGGTTTTGGAGCGTATGGTGAATTACCGTTTAGCGTGGTGGCTGGAATCCCGCAGTCTTTTAACACCTGCCCAATGCGGATTCCGAAAGCATCGTTCTGCAGTTGACCATCTTGTTGCTCTCTCCACTTATATCATGAACAATTTTCTCCGGAAACGCCAAACAGTAGCAATATTTTTTGATCTGGAGAGAGCATACGATACCTGTTGGAGGACAGGCATCCTCCGCACACTGTTCTCTTGGGCTTTCGAGGTCGGCTGCCCCTTTTTCTTCGCGAATTTATGGCAGAGCGCACATTTAGGGTGCGGGTGAACACTACTCTCTCCCGTACTTTCTCTCAAGAAAACGGGGTACCCCAGGGCTCCGTGCTGAGTGTTGTACTGTTTGCCATTGCCATCAATCCAATTATGGATTGTCTCCTTCCTGATGTCTCGGGCTCCCTCTTTGTGGACGATTTTGCGATCTACTACAGCTCTCAACGGACCAGCCTTCTTGAACGACGTCTTCAAGGATGTCTCGATCGCCTCCACTCTTGGAGCATCGAAACCGGCTTCCGTTTTTCTCCCAGTAAGACCGTTTGTGTTAATTTTTGGCGACGTAAGGAGTTTCTTCCGCCCTCCTTACATCTAGGTCCTGTCAACCTTCCGTTTTCAAACGTCGCTAAATTCTTGGGTCTTATGTTTGACAGAAAATTGTGCTGGTCCTCCCACGTTTCCTATCTTTCGGCTCGCTGTCTGCGATCCCTCAACACCCTGCGTGTCCTGAATGGTACCTCCTGGGGAGCGGACCGAGTGGTCCTTCTCCGCCTCTATCGCGCCTTAGTGCGCTCGAAATTGGACTATGGAAGCATAGTCTACTCCTCTGCTCGGCCGTCTATTCTTCGGCGTCTCGACTCTATCCACCACCGTGGATTACGTTTAGTGTCTGGAGCTTTTTACACCAGCCCTGTGGAAAGCCTTTATGCTCGGACTGCCGAACCTCCGCTGTCCAATCGGCGAGCAGTCCTTCTGAGTCGTTATGCTAGCCATCTGTCTTCCATGCCTGCTAATCCAGCCCATGACATTTTTTTCGACGCCTCCTTTGATGTAGGGTACGCAGGCCGCCCCTCCTCCCTACTACCACCGGGAGTCCGCTTCCGTCAACTGCTCCATTCTCTTTCCTTCCGCTTTCCTAAAACCTTCTTGACAACTTGGGGTACAGCACCGCCTTGGCTCCGTCCCCGGATCTGCCTGCTCCGTGACCTTTGTCGATTTCCCAAGGATGGTACCCCTTCACTTGTTTATCGTCGGGCATTTGCTGCTCTATGTGCACAAATGACGGACGCCACATTTATTTACACCGACGGCTCGAAAACATCGTTAAGTGTAGGGAGTGCCTATATTGTTGGCGACACCCCAAATCACTTTCGGCTTCCCGACCAGTGTTCGGTTTATACTGCGGAGCTTTACGCTGTTCTCCAGGCTATCCACTACATCCGCCGCCATCAGCGGATACAATACGTTATCTGCTCAGATTCTCTCAGCTCTCTCCTTAGTCTCCAAGCTCTTTATCCTGTGCACCCTCTGGTCCACCGGATTCAGGACTGTCTGCGCTTGCTCCACCTGGGGGGCGTCTCGGTGGCGTTCCTCTGGCTCCCGGGACACGTTGGTATCTGTGGAAATGAGGCGGCCGATATTGCAGCCAAGGCTGCAGTCTCTCTTCCTCGGCCAGCTATTCAATCGATTCCCTTCGCCGATCTACGGAGCGTTCTATGTCGACGTGTTGTTCATTTATGGCACACGCATTGGTCGACACTTACCCATAATAAATTGCGGGACAAAAAAGCTCTTCCTTGTGCTTGGACCTCTTCCTCCCGAACGCGTCGTCGGGAGGAGGTACTTTTAACTAGACTCCGGATAGGTCACTGTCTTTTTAGCCATCGACATCTTTTAAGCGGCGATCCTCCCCCACTCTGTCCCCACTGCTCTCAGCTGTGGACGGTAAGACACCTTTTAATAGAGTGCCCCTATTTTAATCCGTTACGCTCCCGTCTACAGCTATCGCCTGATATATCGTCGATTTTAGCAGATGACACGCGCTCAGCCGACCGCGTTCTCAAGTTTATTAGTGCCAGTGGAATGACGTCAGTCATTTGAAGCTTTTTTTGGGGCCAACCAACCCCTTTCTGTAGTGGATTTTTAAGCCTTCCTTCTGCTTTTAGTTTCTCCAATTTTATGACTTTCGTTCCCATTGTTGCTGGTTTTCAATTTCGGTTTTTTACTGTTTCCTAAGTCACGAACCGGGCGCTCATGACCATAGAAGTTTTGCGCCCTAAAAAACAAAACAAAAAATAATAATCACGTGGAGCATGAGGGTCCCCTCGTAGAAGTCAAGATGATGGTAAATTATCTGGGTCCCACGAGATTCTAAATTATATCATTGTATAATATGAGTGGTCCAGATGGCTACTTCGACCATTGTTTTATACGAGGGGTCCACAGCGAGATTAGTGACAACTATGGCAAGATCTGTGGTAGAGTGCATCAAAACATCGATGTCGTCATCTTACGTCGTATCAAGCCGGCGCATGAGACAGCAATATCATACAAATAACATACACCACTTTTGTTACTTCAACATTTGTCAGTGTATCATCCGCACCAGAGTAACAGCAAAATATTTAATATGTAAGTAAGGCCCAGTTTCAGTGATCTTACGACTTCAGATACTTCAGCAAATGTGGCCGCAGACCAATGACAGATCATACATTTACTTAGCTAGAGTTCAACGTAGATGAACAGCTGTCTATAAGCACAACGACTAACAACTCCGAGCAACGTTATTAATTAGCCACACAAGGTAAATTCATGAGTTCTGATTTATTTACATAGCAGATTGTATCAACCCATACGCAAAAGAACTGGCTGGAAGGACGAGGAAATTATATAATATCCCCTCCATCTTTTTTTCTTGCTCCTCCACCGTCGCGTTTCGTTCCAGTCATCAGTCAATAGAAATCGACAAAAATCGGAATCCTTCGATCAAGTAGCATATTTGCTTTAGCACCCGATAGCCGACCTTTCGGGAGCCTACAATGTCGCAGCGAAGTGGCTCCAAGATCATCATTGTTGAAAATGAGCGAGATGTGTAAGTGGCAGCTATGTGAACCGCGAGCACTGCTGCCACACAAATCATGTTAGCGACAGACATCTCTTCGGTAGTAGTCGTTTCTTTACGCTGCTGTTTGGACGAAATGACACTGTAAAAAATAAGCTTTGACAACAGTCTGCGTTTACACTCGCAGGGCGAGTGAAAGAGTTCTTCTCATAGGTAGAAGATAGAAACACGATGAGCAGGAGAACTCACGTACTTCTTCCGCTTAATTCTTAAACCTTCTTCGTTTCTTTTTTTCGGTCAGTTTTTGCACCTTCTCTGTGCCTGCGCCCTCGACAAGGATCTATCAAAATGGTTCAAATGGCTCTGAGCACTATGGGACTTAACATCTGAGGTCATCAGTCCCCTAGAACCTAGAACTACTTAAACCTAACTAACCCAAGTACATCACACACATCCATGCCCGAGACAGGATTCGAACCTGCGACCGTAGCGGTCGCGCGGTTCCGGACTGAAGCGCCTAGAACCGCTCGGCCACAACGGCCTGCGAGGACCTATCCCGCAACGCCCTCTTCGGCCCTGGACGTACAGGCAGTGTCATTACGCTTTCCCGTAATGAATGGAGTTTTGTTACCAAATATTTCTCTTGTCCTTGTGCGCACTTTTTGCTGTGCCGGCGACTGCACTGGTCTAGCAACAGCTGTTGATATGAACTTGGCCGCTGCTCGCACAAGCCGGACCAACAGGTGGCCGTTCCTTTTGTCGCGGATAAGGAGCGCTCGCTATCCATGACCTGTGCTTCGAGCAACGCAGTATGCGTTGAATGCTCGTACAGGACGGGGCAAATAAAATTGGCCCGGACTAGTGGATACGGTTGGACGTGAATTTATGCATATAACCATACCACGAGTACGCCCGTCACTTGATCCACACCGGTTCAGAGCATTGTACGGGCTGCCTCAGTGTGAGCGGAGCAGTGCAAAGGGGACGATGGTATTCCCAGTGGAGCTGCGGATGTTCGTTGTGGAAAGTTACTTGACAACAAAGTCGTGGAAGCGGTGTGGTCAGTTGTTTGCTGAGAAGTTTAATGGCAAAGTGCCAGCAAAGAATTCCATACAACGCTTAGTCTAAAAATGGCGTTAGACAGGGTCTGTTTTGAACAAGTCAAAAACGTGCGCGCACACCAGAAAATGTGGCTGCAGCTCACCAGAAAATGCTTCAGAGTCCTACCAAATCAACCCAACGCTCGTTGCAAGAGACCGGCATATCAAGTCGACCATGTGGACGAATACTCCACCTGGACCTGCAAATGGATCACTACCGAGTGTCTGTTGTTCCTGCATTAAAACCAGTAGATACTCCTCAGCGCCTCCAGTTTTGTGAGTGGCTGCTCACTAACATAACAATTAATGGCATGGACATGGATCTGTTCTTTATGTCTGATGAAGCATGGTTTCACCTGAGTGGTTATGTCAACTCACAGATTCACAGGTTCTGAGCAGCGCAGAAGCCACATAATTTCCACTGCATGATCAGAAGATTGGGGTTGTGTCTGCACTCCGTATTATTGGTCCCATCTTCTTTCATCCGACGCTGACTTTGGTTCTTTACGTTGCCAACATTTTGAAACCATTTGTGGCAGCATTAAAGCAGGAGAAAAAGACATACAGTTACTTCTAATAGCCGGCAGAAAGTTGGAGCATTTTTACGCAATCTTCACGGCTGACAGAATTATTAGAAGAGGTCTTTGTGGTCGCGGCCCTAACTGGCCATCCAGGTCACCGGTTTCCCAGTGTGCAATTACTTTGTGTGGGGAGCCCTCAAGTCTGAGATGTACCGCAGCTGCCCTCATAGTCTTCAAGAACTGCAGCAGAACATTTAGGATGAGACTGCAACAATTTCAGCAGTCCAACTTCAACCCGCCTGCAGCAACTTGCTGACCAGGTCACTTTCAACATCTGCTCTAGTCAGGTTAGTTCTCTATTTCCTTTCCTCTGCTGTGTTTCTTTGCACCCTGGAACTCTGTTCTCCGGGCTACTTTTATTTGGCCCACCCTGTACTACTGCACCTAGTCAGGTGCTGCCACATACGCTTTTCTGAAGTCTTTTCAGTTACGATGAATTCCATTTTCCCTTTGCTATTTTAATCAGTATTAGCACTTTACAAAGATTACTTTCCTTGACGAACTAAATTCACTATCAACTCCCATTTTCTACATAGCTTGTTTCATTACTTTGTAAGTACTGCGATTATCTCTCCATGTATTCATATACAAATATAAGGCCAAAAATCAACTGGAAACATACCCACACTGTAGATCTTCTAGAAGAAACGTCTCAAAAGAAGGGCCGAGTGGCTAGAGCACGTGTCTTCAGTGACAACGCTTTCGCATTGCTATGTATATGTTTTCTGGCACGATTACCCAAATTCTTCACACTGTCTTTCCTTCTTCTTTGTGTGACGTCTGTGTTAACACATAGACTTCCAGGGGCGCCGACTTATAAGAAATATTGGGGGGGGGGGGGGGGGGGGAGCATACAGGGGGATCTTAACCCGGGAAATTTTCTAAATTTTAGATGAAAAACAGTGAGTTTTAAAGCTTTTTAAGCATTTTAGAGTCGTATGATCAACATTAGAACTCAGGAAACTGGACTCTCGATAACTTGACACTCCGGGAAACTCAACAAGCATGACACATTTTTTGGCTTTGAAAAAAGAAACAAAACATATACACGCACGATATTTTTTTAAAAAGCTTATTTAATTTAGAGTAATAACCATGCTTATAGACTATTACAGAGCAGTGATTATGTAGCTCTGAAAATACTGAAATTATATTTAAATAAATCATAAACTATCATTAAAACAATAAAACATAAATATTGCTATCGCACAGTAATAGCACTTTGACTGATAAGTGAAATAGCTAATTTAAGCTTTCTTTGAATAAGACTCAGGGTTTATTAAATAAAAACGGTATCTCAAAGTTAATGGTTTAATACAGTTAATAAAGTTAATACAGTATGCCTAATACTTTCAGTCAAAAAGTATGTAAATAGTGGGTTTTAATTGGGTCTTACACCCTAAAATTATTTAAGTATTTGAAAATAACTAATACATTACTATAGTAATATAGTAATACAGTACTAAACTAGTACTAATATTTCGAAACTGAAAATTTAACATTATATATGTATTTAATTCTCTATTTTATAAAGATTTTTAATATTGCCATTATTAGGGCTAGAGTGTCATTAGAAAGGTGCAAATGTTGACCGTCTGACTGGATTACTGAATATGAAGTTGTTCATGACTGGTCGGATATCCAATTCATCCAAAACATCTTGGTGAGTATGAAGAACAGCCAAGTTGTTCAATCGCTTCTGTCCCATTATTGATCGGAGATATGACTTCAGACGTGTAAGTGCACTAAATGACCATTCTGCTGTTGTTGTCGTGATTGGAACTACTTTGAGAAGCTTAATGCAATGCACTACTTCACATAACATTTCTCCAACTGCAGGCTCTTGTGTAATGTACTTTCTTACATCACGCATGTTTTTTTAAGACCAGTTGTTTTGTATTAGTGATATCGGCTAACATATTCAAGTGTAAGCGCAGTCTCTCAATGTCTAGGTCATTTTTGAAAAACTCAGTTGATTTTTCCTCATTTTTTTCACCTCTGTTTACCAAAAGCAAGCACTCTTGTTCAACTGCAATGACCTGTGTGAGTTCAGTTGAAGCATACCGCTCAGTAATGCAAGATTGCACAGTTTCACAAACTTCAATGTAAATATTTTTGTAATATTCCTTAGGGGTTTTGAAAGTGTGTGGTGAGCTGGCTTCGTTGTTTTCATACTTCTTTGGTATACTTCGATTCCGAGGAAGCGAAGGATCATCAACTTGTGAAGGTTTTTCTTTCAAACACAATTCCCATAAGTGTTCAAAACTATCACGCCTTCCATTCAATATCCAAATCAAGCCCTCATATATTTTGTCCAGAGCAGCAACGCTTAGATGAGGGCACTGAATATTTTCATTAACATCCTCTATTGCCGGCCGGAGTGGCCGTGCGGTTCTGGGCGCTGTAGTCTGGAGCCGAGTGACCGCTACGGACGCAGGTTCGAATCCTGCCTCGGGCATGGATGTGTGTGATGTCCTTAGGTTAGTTAGGTTTAATTAGTTATAAGTTCTAGGCGACTGATGACCTCAGAAGATAAGTCGCATAGTGCTCAGAGCCATTTTTGAACCATCCCCTATTGGGTTCATTGCATGGCAATAAAAACGTAAAAAGAAATAAGTCTTGAATGGTAACATTGACTCAAGGTAGCCTGCACATTTGTAACCTGCCTCTATTTTGTCCTCTGCAGAAAATGTTTCAAAAAACTCTAGAAGTTCTTCAAAGTTTTTCAATATTCTCAAGATACCAGAAACTCGCATAGTCCATCGAGTCGGGAAAAGGGGTCGTAGACCAGCTTGGTCGTTGACGCTCTCGTAGCGTATGCTTCTGAAAAGTCCCATCATTTTGTTGGATTCCTTTACGGTGTTAATAAACATAGACGTAAGATGGCGGAGACTGTCTACAACTGCTAAGTCTACGCTGTGAGTAGGGCAGTGCACATGACGTGCTTTTGGTTGTATATCCAAAACTAACTTTTTTAGTCCTTTGAACTTACCTCTCATATTCGAGGCACCATCATAGCACTGTCCTCTTAAGTAATCGATTGACAAATCAAGACGAGCAGACACGTCTTTTAAAATACTAAACAGAGTTTGTGATTCAGTGTTGGGGGTCTCGTATAAGCCAATAAAGTCTGCGTTGATGATTAAGGAATCATTGACAGTACGAAACCAAAATGACGTTTGTTCGTGAATCGAAGAATCACTTGTTTCGTAAACCATAATATAAAAATGTTCAGTCTTCTTTATTAAAGCCAATACCTTTCTCAACACAGACCTTCCTAGTAGATCAATGATCTCGTTTAGAATATCGTGGGGCGCCCACTTATACCCCGAACGCCCTAACCAATCTTTAAACTGAGGCCCCATGGAGTCGGCGCTTGTGTAGACTTCGCAAACCACTGTACAGTGCATGGCGGACGTAGGGCCGCTAGGAGCTAGAACTGGGCACGGGGCAGAGTTAGTGACTGGGCCCCATCTCCAAACAGAGCACTTGAATTTTATTGTTATTTTCGAGAAGGTTTGACACGATTTACACATAACGTAACTGGGGGAGCATTGGAACTACACAAAAATACTAATTAGGATGAAATATTAAATAAATGTGATTTTTATTAAATAGTAAGCATATGTTCACAAATGCAATTTATGCTCTGATACTCTGCGTTGCACGAGATAATGCCGATGGAATTTTTTATGTTGCAACAGGCTGAATCAGAACATGCAGTAGCATACACACACGTGTCGTCGATCCTCTATTAACAGCAAAAATTCGGTTTCACGTTTTATGCATTCTTTATTACAAAGTCTGTAAACTTTCAGCGAAATTATACAGACTATAAAGTGTCATTTTACTGTATCTAGAATGCAGACACCCCCTGAAAGAATAGCGCGTTCCGACGCAGAGCAGAAAGTTTATGTACAGGTGCATCTGAATAACTGTTCCTCGTCTTCTGTTTTCACAGAGTACAGGAACATAAATATTACTTATCAGTAATACAGTATCTGCAAATGCTTCGTTCTCTATACAAAAGCCAGTCCTCATCACTCAAAGTTTAGGTACTTTTGTTTCAGCTCTTATTCTCACCACGGAAACAATAAACTAGGTAAAGTTAGTTTGTTATTAAGTCATATAATAACGTCTGTGAAATTCATGTACTTAATTTCGGGTGTTAAAATTCATAACTTTTTTTTTCTACGACACCGTGGAAGGATAGGCTTCCTGATTACAGAACTGGCACTGAAAGTTAAATTTCCTGCCTACGATAGGTAATTTTTTCGGAGAACAGTTTTTGCATTCACATTTACGATTTTCACACACATTTTCATTCAGAGTTAGACTATGTTGCGGTGGCTACAAATTTAAATTCTATTCAGTATTCGTTACATTTAATTATAATAATATCAGCCGGCCCGGGGTGGCCGAGCGGTTCTAGGCGCTACAGTCTGGAACCGTACGACCGCTACGGTGCAGGTTCGAATCCTGCCTCGGGCATGGATGTGAGTGATGTCCTTAGGTTTGTTAGGTTTAAGTAGTTCTAAGTTCTAGGGGACTGATGACCTCAGAAGTTAAGTCCCATAGTGCTCAGAGCCATTTGAACCATAATAATATCGTAGAAGGAAAACAGTTTATAGCACACTTCCGTGACGTGCCATTGCTAAGATCCTGCTCTAAATTTCACTCGTTTTACAATGAGCCCCTTCCGGAAGATTTATTATAATATACAGTTCCCTTCTTCCCGGTATAAGCTCAAAACGACACATTTCTGGACATAGCTTCATTAAGAAAATTGTTTAATTTCACGCCCTATATTATTTCCGGAAAAACGATTTGGAATGTAGTAAATCAAAAAACTGACATAAATCAGCTCTGAGCATGCACGTGAGCCTGCTGGCAGCTGCTTTAACAAACCTCGTCGTGTCTCCATTTTACCACTGTTACTTTGAAAGAACTAACATGTGAATCGGATGAACCATGAATGAATGGGCAAAACACCAGCACTATCACGCTTTCATGGAATAGGAAGCTGAAAAAATGATAATGAATATTGATTTGTAAAGTAGGGATGACAGTTATCAGGAACGAAGACCACCACAGCTAGGAAACTAGATTATAATTCGCCAAGACCTACACGGTAAGAGAGAAAACTGATATGACTGGTGAAATTATGAATTCGACTTCAGGTGCTACGCAGTAATGAATTATTGTAAAATGTATGTACGCTTGATTTAATTTGATTTTGTATATTCGCTTAATCTACTTTCGCTTCACTTTAGAACATAATGCTAATTATTATTCTGATTTGTACATTGACGAATGTCTGGTGTCAGTAACGCTGTGATGCAGAGTGGTTCAAATGGCTCTGAGCACTGTGGGACTTAACATCTGAGGTCATCAGTCCCCTAGAACTTAGAACTACTTAAACCTAACTAACCTAAGGACATCACACACATCCATGCCCGAGGCAGGATTCGAACTTGCGACCGTAGCGGTCGCGTGGTTCCAGACTGAAGCGCCTAGAACCGCTCGGCCACACCGGCCGGCGATGCGGAGTGTTCCGTCCTCCCACGTTCCCTGACGTACCCACTAATTTCAGTAAATAGCAAATTTTGAAGTATACTATCAAAGTCTAGTTATCTTCACAAATTACATACAATTGCCAAAGTCCCCAAATCTGTGAGACGTTGCTGGTACATAGTTGATATGCGATAGTTTTTAACACAAGCTATAGTGCTAAATGGTCTTTCTCCTTCAGCTACAGTCACTGGAAGAGTGCAAAAGATGAGTAAAAATACACATACATTCGGAAATAAGCGTGAAATTTTAGAGTTTGTGCATCTTATTCAAGGTATTCTTATCTAAGAAGTCTAATGGTTCCAATGAAATGTCTCCAAACTCTGAAGTGTGAATTGTTTTGAAGTACGTGACTTCTTCTTCTAAATATGTTGTGACATCATTATGGTATTCTTTGTCAAATAACTTGCATGCCTCAGCCACCGGATTTTCAGTCATCTTTGAATATTTCTATACAAGCCCAAACGTGCCATCTACAATCTTCACTGTTTCACAATGAGTTTTCAGGTTATACACTAGATTGTCAATTGTGAGATAAAAAATATTTATCTTGAATATACAGGGTGTTTCAAAAATGACCGGTATATTTGAAACGGCAATAAAAACTAAACGAGCAGCGATAGAAATACATCGTTTGTTGCAATAGGCTTGGGACAACAGTACATTTTCAGGCAGACAAACTTTCGAAATTACAGTAGTTACAATTTTCAACAACAGATGGCGCTGCGGTCTGGGAAACTCTATAGTACGATATTTTCCACATATCCACCATGCGTAGCAATAATATGGCGTAGTCTCTGAATGAAATTACCCGAAACCTTTGACAACGTGTCTGGCGGAATGGCTTCACATGCAGATGAGATGTACTGCTTCAGCTGTTTAATTGTTTCTGGATTCTGGCGGTACACCTGGTCTTTCAAGTGTCCCCACAGAAAGAAGTCACAGGGGTTCATGTCTGGCGAATAGGGAGGCCAATCCACGCCGCCTCCTGTATGTTTCGGATAGCCCAAAGCAATCACACGATCATCGAAATATTCATTCAGGAAATTAAAGACGTCGGCCGTGCGATGTGGCCGGGCACCATCTTGCATAAACCACGAGGTGTTCGCAGTGTCGTCTAAGGCAGTTTGTACCGCCACAAATTCACGAAGAATGTCCAGATAGCGTGATGCAGTAATCGTTTCGGATCTGAAAAATGGGCCAATGATTCCTTTGGAAGAAATGGCGGCCCAGACCAGTACTTTTTGAGGATGCAGGGACGATGGGACTGCAACATGGGGCTTTTCGGTTCCCCATATGCGCCAGTTCTGTTTATTGACGAAGCCGTCCAGGTAAAAATAAGCTTCGTCAGTAAACCAAATGCTGCCCACATGCATATCGCCGTCATCAATCCTGTGCACTATATCGTTAGCGAATGTCTCTCGTGCAGCAATGGTAGCGGCGCTGAGGGGTTGCCGCGTTTGAATTTTGTATGGATAGAGGTGTAAACTCTGGCGCATGAGACGATACGTGGACGTTGGCGTCATTTGGACCGCAGCTGCAACACGGCGAACGGAAACCCGAGGCCGCTGTTGGTTCACCTGCTGCACTAGCTGCGCGTTGCCCTCTGTGGTTGCCGTACGCGGTCGCCCTACCTTTCCAGCACGTTCATCCGTCACGTTCCCAGTCCGTTGAAATTTTGCAAACAGATCCTTTATTGTATCGCTTTTCGGTCCTTTGGTTACATTAAACCTCCGTTGAAAACTTCGTCTTGTTGCAACAACACTGTGTTCTAGGCGGTGGAATTCCAACACCAGAAAAATCCTCTGTTCTAAGGAATAAACCATGTTGTCTACAGCACACTTGCACGTTGTGAACAGCACACGCTTACAGCAGAAAGACGACGTACAGAATGGCGCACCCACAGACTGCGTTGTCTTCTATATCTTTCACATCACTTGCAGCGCCATCTGTTGTTGAAAATTGTAACTACTGTAATTTCGAAAGTTTGTCCGCCTGAAAATGTACTGTTGTCCCAAGCATATTGCAACAAACGGTGTATTTCTATCGCTGCTCGTTTAGTTTTTATTGCCGTTTCAAATATACCGGTCATTTTTGAAACACCCTGTATCTTCTGAATTCATATCTGACAGTTAATTGCTGGTTTCATCACGAAAATATTTCCTCTTCTTAGTGTGCACGTCCGGAAATTTAGGATCGATATTAATCGCACCGCCAACAACTTCGGATTCGGAGAGAATGCTATCTCGCGCCGGCCGAAGTGGCCGTGCGGTTAAAGGCGCTGCAGTCTGGAACCGCAAGACCGCTACGGTCGCAGGTTCGAATCCTGCCTCGGGCATGGATGTTTGTGATGTCCTTAGGTTAGTTAGGTTTAACTACTTCTAAGTTCTAGGGGACTAATGACCTCAGCAGTTGAGTCCCATAGTGCTCAGAGCCATTTGAACCATTTGAATTTAGAATGCTATCTCAATTTTCACGAAGCTATTTTAAGTCATTTAATAAGCTCTCAATCTTTCTTACCTCAAAATCCATTATAGCATCTCGAATTTGTAGTAATTTGCTTCTGCAGTCACTTGGTAGCGACATTGATTAGAGACCTGAAATATCTCACATAATCCAAAACAACCGATCCACAGAATAGAGCTTAAAACCACCGCGACAGTTGAAGAGTCTTTTTATTTAAAACACGACCGGTTTTGGGCTCTTCTATGCCCATCATCAGGTGTTATAACTTTATGTGGTGACCCCGAGCGCCGCGGTGGACGTGTACAGGACGCGGTCGACTACCAGAACGTGTTTCAGATGACAATTCTAACTTTCTGAGAGTTTCAAAAGCTATGGCAGTCTTAGCTAAGTGAGATGCAATTGGTCTTACAGCATCAACCCAAGCACTACAGAGGGTGCCATACACGGAATATAAAAATCTTTCAACACACTGTCTCAGAATTTGCCATCACTGTAGACTGCAACTGAAAGGTTGTCGACTCACTCCGAAAAAAGTGTCAGCTTCATGACAACTCTCAGCTGGCATGTACTCCACATAGTTTAGGGCTATGACAAGCACACGGAGAAGATTCTGGAAGAAGATTTCACTGAAGCAAATGTGTTTGAGCTCCTTTATATGCCCCACCCACATTACGGCCGCTATCATAACCTTTTCCACGGCACTCCCTAACAGGAATTGAGTGTTTCACAATGCTGATCGAATTAAATGTGCAGTACCAACTCCTGTTTTCTGGTTAAAATCTACGAATTTCAAAAACTGTTCATTTATTTCGTATCTATCGATTTCCTTATTGAAGTAAATATAACGCAGGATGAATGTTGTATTTTCAACATGATTTTAATAGGGAGTTGCATCAACAATAATTGGATAATACTTCACAGTTTCTCTGTGTTCCAAGGTGGTACTCCCGACATATTCATTCTGAATATCACTAGACAGATAATGCAACTGTAAACGCTTTCGATCTTCGTGTCAGTCTCTGATCTTGCTAGTGTGTTTAGCAAGAACTGATTCATAGTGATTCAAGATTTCTAATACTCCAAGGAAATTTCCATAATTTGGCTCTCCAATCTTATGAGATGAATCTATGAACGCCAAGTTTCTTTGGCCAAGTAATCGTCTTAGTGTCTGTTTCCAAACATGGGCTTCATTTTCAGTCCGTTTCTCGATTCTTTGTATACAGTACAAGAGTGTTTTAAGTGACTCTCAAAGTTTCGCCATTTCAAGTAACATTCTTTATAAAGAATGCTAGATTGATGTTCTGGGGTCCTGTCTGATAATTTTTTCCACTTTAATTAATATGAATATCCTGATTTTGAAGAAAAATATCAACGAACTGTCTCAGCTTGACTAGCAAGAAGATAGCAAGGAAAACAAAATAATCCTTGTTGCCTTTCACTCCAAATTAACCGGTCTTCGGGCACACATTCATTTTTCGTAAGTTTACACTGAATTAGAGATCTAGGAAAAGGCAAGGGAATTGACATTTGCTGGAAAATGTTTTGGATGGTTAGTTGATCCACATTTTACTATCTCTTCGACTCCATTAGTTGTAGAATTTAAAGTGTTTAAAGTTCCAACGTCAATACCGTTACTGGAGCCTTATAACTAGAGCCCCGATGTTTATGTTGTAAAATAGTTTTAAAACGTTCTTAAGACGCTAGAAATGACTTTAGTACATTACTTAAATCTTAAGAAAATGCATTATAAAATGAAGAAAATTGTCTTACTTTAACAAATTTGAAAATTACATCACACATTAATACCTTAAGCACAATGTTAAAATGGGAACAATAATGGCCTTCAGTATTTTAGGTAAAGTTTTTAATTCACCTTAGTCTGAGTTGAACTGCAATGTCGTTCTTTGTTGTCGAGCGTGAAAGTTCATTGGTTATTAGTCAAGAAGATTGTATGCATCGAAAAGCTGCGTTCAGCATCAGCTGACGAGATCAGAGCGCAGTTGAAGTGGGGAAGACCGTTTGAATGTTAAAACCTACTCAGTACTATCCATCGACTAGTTTTTACCTCCGAGTACGAGATCTGACACAAAATGTTGTACCTAGCATTTTATCCAGCACTTTTTTTCAGTTTAGATGCAATAACTGTGGCAATTTCACCACTGCTGCCACTCAGTACCATCTAACGCTATGTGCACTGCAATGGCCACTACACGGTGAACTGCTTATCGTTTGACTTTGAGCTATGGCTTTAATTTCATTTCATATTCATTGCTACCACCAAGCGTCACACATGAACGTGAACGTCACTGCTACGAGCATTCGTGAAACCTTGCTACATCTGTGCGTCGTTTCCAGCACAGCAAGACGTCACAAAGTAGCAAGAGCTGAAAATGATGTGAGCACCGCGTGAGATCTTCCCCCGCAACATTCCACTCCCCGCGGCGGCAATGGTGCTTACGTCTTTGTTCCAGGTGTAGTTTTTATTCACAGAAAAAATAATTTTAATTATTATTATTATTAATAGCAGAAATAGTTTGGTGATAGCAGGTAGTATTGCGTAGACTAAAATGAAGTATACTGCATAATTTCTGTAAGAATCAATGCAGCCTATGTTTAAATTATAGGTAACAGGCCACAATGGAACGGAATAAATAAATAAAGAAATGATCCATGCACAAACACAACACATTGATCTGCCTCAAGAAAAGTAAACAAGATATTACTGTTTGACGGCGACAATGGCTGCGCAATGAGAAGGGTGCTGGGAGATAATGCTGTGCAGTACTGGCAACTTCGCGTATCGTATTGATTAGTTGCCAGGGCAGAAATGACGCACGGAGGTAACAATGTTTCGCGAAAGTGCATTAGAGCTCTGTACTCACGGTCACTCACCGCCAATCACAGAGTAATGAATCAATACACTGGTATAAATAACACAGTGCCACCCCTGTTAGTTTGCATACGCTGGCAGTTGTTTCAACGGCGACGCCTTCCGATATCTACCGATAAATACTGCATCAGAGGCAGGAGCAAAATTGTAGCTGCCAGACAGGAGAAATTAATTTATCCTTACCATTTTTCAGCTGTTCAACTCCAATACAATTTTAATTAAATTCCAAGGAAGCCTGAACATCAGTTAAATGACTTCTGTTTTCTGCATTGCCGTCGGCCACTGCATAGATATCATACTGTTTACCTGTCTGGCAATAATGGAAAATATATGCAATGGAGCACTCGCCGAGATAAGTTTATACGAACTGACAAATTAATAGCTAGTATTTATGGAGTCTTCTGTCACATCTTAGTAGAAAAATTCCATATTTAAGGTTGGATAACAAATCAGATGGGTCTGTTCTACTAATTTTTGTTTATTTCTCACTATTTTTCGGCTTATTGGGCCATCTTCAGGAAACAACAAGCCCAATAAGCCGAAAACTAATTAGAAAAAAAAACAAAAATCATTAGAACTGTAAGACGGCAAGAACTATGCCCCTTACATGAAGTCATTAAAGATCACCGAACTCACGTTGAGCGAACAGTAGGGCTGAACAAAAATGACTGACAAGGCACAATGCAACTTGTAGAGGGTACAGTATGGACGTATTGGAATAATTAATGTTTGGTGATGGTTTTAAAGTAATTCACGCGACATGAAAACTTTGTGGAAACGCATCGATTTACTGGAGTCTAGTTTACCCAGGGAAGTACCGGGTGATCGAAAAGTCAGTATAAATGTGAAAACTTAATAAACCACGGGGTAATGTAGATAGAGAGGTAAAAATTGAGACACATGCTTGGAATGACATGGGGTTTTATTAGAGCGAAAAAAAAAACAAAGTTCACAAAATGTCCGACAGATGGCGCTGGACTGCTACCGTGACGGGTGAGAGGTATGCCGATATGTTACAGAATCGCATCATCCCCAGCCTGGCTGATAAACACCTGCTGGAACGTACGATGTTTATGCAGGATGGTGCTCCACCCCATATTGCTAGACATGTGAAAGATCTCTTGCCCACTTCGTTTGGTGATGATCATGTGCTCAGCCGCCACTTTCGTCATGCTTAGCCTCCCAGGTCCCCAGACCTCAGTCCGTGCGATTATTGGCTTTGGGGCTACCTGAAGTCGCAAGTGTATCGTGATCGATCGACATCTCTAGGGATGCTGAAAGACAACATCCGACGCCAATGCCTCACCATAATTCTGGAAATGCTTTACAGTGCTGTTCACAACATTATTCCTCGACTACAGCTATTGTTGAGGAATGATGGTGGACATATTGAGCATTTGCTGTAAAGAACATCATCTTTGCTTTGTCTTACTCTGTTATGCTAATTATTGCTATTCTGATCAGATGAAGCGCCATCTGTCGGACATTTTTTGAACTTCTGTATTTTTTTTTTTGTTCTAATAAAACCCCATGTCATTCCAAGCATGTGTGTCAATTTGTACTTCTCTATCTGCATTATTCCGTGATTTATTCAATTTTCAAATTTATACTGACTTTTTGATCACCCGGTATTCAGAGTTGACCGCGGCCGGGTGGCGGCGCGCGGCCTGGGGGCGACGAAAGGAAGCGACAATAGGTAGCTTAGGGCGGCTCAAACTCTGAGAAAGCGGTAATGGGGCGCGGGCTCCAGCTGCCTTAAGATGAGTGACAGTGAGGGGGTGGTTGACCCCATGCTGGTGTACCGGGAAGCAGATGGAGAACTTGTACGCCTGTTGATAAATGTCCGTCGTCCTGTTTTCAGTGAAACATGCGAGAAAACCGCGCAAAGCTATGGTGGAGCGGTCAACAGAGGTCGAAATATGCGTGTTCGTGACTATAGCAACTTCACGCTGAATTCACGGTCTGCAGAGTCTGAAGTGAATCAGGTGAAGAGCGACAGAATGAAATACGCCAGCCTCTGATGGAAATGTAGGACCAAGGAATTTGAAGTACTCTTCTGGGAGTCAGAATTTCGGAAAAGTTGGTGTTTTATGCAGATGCAAACTTTGATGGGTGGCCTGGGAGGAGCTAAATAGCAGAAGTTTTGTGGGAATTTGTTCACTTCCCAGAGCAGGCATTGGTCGGCGCTGGGAAGTGACGCATAATTAACGTGACTTGCGCTGCAATTGGCATAAGTGATTTTGCTGGAGGGGAAACCGAGGCAAAGACCAGACTGGCAGAAGTCTCCGTAGTGTGTGTTCCATTCCCAGCTTGCCTAGAGTGCGGATGTGGCGTTCTTTACTCAGCTTTCCTGAGGGAGAGTGAGCATCTCTGCAGTTTAGGACTTAGCGAACAGAACGATTGAGCTTGGAGATAGAAAGTTTTCATTCAGCTATGTACTGAGCAAGATAGCTAGGAGTGAATAGACGAGCACAGCCTTGCAGCACCACGAGGCAGGCCGACGTCTGCACAATGACGACGCCCCGCCACGCTGAATTCGGTGATACTGTGCTCGCTCCGGCTTGAGTTAGGCCACTGATTAATTTGTTGGATCACATCAGCAAAGTTTCCACGAAGGTTTCATGGGCCGTGTATTATAGAATTCTTCTCGCACTACGCATTATGCCTGGGTCAGTCGATAGGAATTAATTTTGATTTATCGCACTTTAATCCATGTAAACGCAATTTATTCCCACTGCCTGTTAGGAGAGTCATGTAATATGATGATTGAAGGTCGTGAGTTAAAATAAATTTGTGCCAATCGACTGCATCTGTTTTCAATCAAGTAGTTGAAATCCCAAGTCACTTTCTTAATTAATTTTATGTTCAACATTTGCATCTGGTGTTCAATAGCTGAATATAACATCAATGTGCGCACCTTTTTAATTAAAAGGAATCAATTCTGAATCAATTAATGTCAACACTGCCACCACAGTTCAATCAGGAGTCACAGGGCCTTATTACTTTCTTTGCATTATCCGATATTGCGGCAGTTTGCACTCTCTGTTGATCTGTTAGACAATTAGCTGGGTGAACACACGCCAAAACAAGATAAGTGATGGGTGGGGTGTTACAGAACAAAAAAGTTTACTTGCTATACAAGCGTAAATAATAAATAGTAATTATTCCACAGTCACATTAGAGATTTATCTTCGCCATTCTCCACTGCTGCAACTTGAGCATCAGATGACTGGATTTGTCGTTTGCTCCATCTTTATACAGTGAGGTTGAAACGAATCCGAGACTGAATAAACTTGTCTGACTTTTTTGCCTCTCGCCTTTTTCTCATTGCCCCAGACTTGTGTTTATATTTCAAAATGTTAACATCACTAAATCAAGCGTGCTCTCTTTCACACGAAAACCACAATTGTCCAAAGTTAGAGAAACAAATCACTGTCAGTGTCGCAATCCAAAACAGATCACTGTCAGTGGTGCAATCTCGAGGGGCTCGAGACGAAGTGGAGGCTCCCTGCGGTCAGCTCTTGGTATCGCTATGTATGGAACCGCAGGCTTTACAATATAACCGCAGAACAGGGAATACGCAGAAAGGTGAGCAAAGGGTGGATCCTTTAATTTGCATGAAGCCAAGCGTTGCGCTCGAGGCCATATTGAAACCGAGTAAACGCGAAGCAGTAGGTGCGTACTACTATGGCTCGAAATGGACAGTCTTACGAAACAGAACTAATCCAACCGACGAAATGAAAACTTTAGAAACGCTAATGAAACAGGGTGTGATAAATACTTAGTTAAAACTTATCATATGGGTGTTTAAATTAGTCTCTGTTCACATGTGAAAGCTGTGAACGGCTGCTGCTTTTAGCTTCAGACGACAGTGAAGCTACTTTGTTTTGTTAATATCGGTTCTTTCCTTGCAGAAGTTGTATTTTACATCATAATTTTTCTTTTCTGGGACTGTGAACTAATAAATTAACTTCACTTCCAACAGAAAAATCTGTTATTGAACACTCTGCGGGAGTCTGAGAGTCTGCACCAGTGCTGCAATTTTCACTGATATTTTCAATCTGAAAGTAACGCATAGGTATCACTTAAGTGAAGATAGTAGGCGCATTAAATTTTAATTTACGCAAATGTTTTAAGTTATTCTCAGACCTATAAGTTCACTCTAACATATTACGTAGTATGAACCATCTTCTTCAGTAGCGCTACGGCCCTCGGGGAGCTTTGGCTTCTTCAACAATCTTCCTCCACACTTCTCAGTGATTTGCTGCTCTTTTTCACCCCCGGACTCCCATACTGGTGATACCTCGTCGATAAATCTTCTTCTAGGTCTCCCTCTTCGCCTAGCTGAATGGTTCACACCTTTCATAATTTTCTTTGGAATTCTGTCCTCTGCCATTTTCTCTAAGTGTTCTAGCCATCGTATTCGCTGTGATTTCACAAATTTTACTATGTCCCTGCCTTGTATTAACTCTTGTAATTCGGCATTGTAGTGTATTCTCCAGCCTTCTTCCTCCATTATTGGCCCATAGATTTTGCGTAGTATTTTCCCCTCAGTGGTTGGTAGTGCATTTTTATCGTGTTCTGTCAACGTCCATACCTCTGACCCTCATGTGATAACTAGGCGGACTAGGGAATTATATTTTGTTTTTCTTATAACAAGGCTATTTTTTAAAAGTTGCATATTTGCAAAGCAAGCTCTGTTTCCTACTTTATTCATTCCCTTACAGCCTTTCCAATACTGTTATCATTTGTTATTAGGGCTCCCAAGTAGTTAAAAGAGGACACTCCTTTGAAGCATTTCCCATTGATGTTAAGGTTTTTAGCGGTTCTTCTGGCCTCAGATTGTGACATTACCATATATTTTGTTTTGTTTTCATTTACTATGAGGCCATTTTTTAAGGCCTTTCCTATTGTGCGGTATGTTTCTAGGAGTATATTGGTATTTCTTCCTACTATAACAATAACATCAGCGTATGCACATATCTGGCTAGTTTTCATAAATATGGTGCCTCTTTTGTTGATTTTATTTACTACACTATGCAGCGCTATGTTGAATAGGACAGTAGAGAGACTATCACCTTGCTTCACACCTTTATTAAGTTCAAAGCTTTCACTTATTCTGCTAAGGACCTTTACTTTTACTCTTGTCTCTGTCGTAATATGAACAATATTCGTTTAAAATTGTTGGATGTAAGATCCGCCAGTTATGCAAAACACCATTATGCCTCAGATTGTGACATTACCATATATTTTGTTTTGTTTTCATTTACTATGAGGCCAATTTTTAAGGCTTCTGTTTCCATTGCCCGGTACGTTTCTAGGATTATATTGGTATTTCTTCCTACTATTGCAATGTCATCAGCGTATGCACATATCTGGATACTTTTCATAAATATGGTGCCTCTTTTGTTGATTTTATTTACTACACTATGCAGGGCTATATTGAATAGGACAGTAGAGAGACTATCACCGTGCTTCACACCTTTATTAAAGTCAAAGCTTTCACTCGTTCTGCTAAGGACCTTTAGTTTTGCTCTTGTCTCTGTCGTAATATGAACAATATTCGTTTAAAATTGTTGGATGTAAGATCCACCAGTTATGCAAAACACCATTTTTTCCAAGTTCCCAAACATGTTTCAGCACCTCTGTGCCATCATCAGTGGGTTTCTGTTTTATTTAATCTTCACACTCGGTTTCCATGGTTTTTCAGGACCACTTGTGTATTATGCAAACCGAGTGTAAAGATTAAATAAAACTGAAACCCACTGATGATGGCACAGAGGTGCTGAAACATGTTTGGGAACTTAGAAAAATGGGTGTTTTGCATAACTAGCGGGCCTTACATCCAACAATTTTAACTGCAAACACGGTAAACACAAGAAGCTGCAAATTCAAATGATGCCCATTCGTTTAGTAAATGAGGATTGCTAAGTGTCGTGAAGAAACTATGTGCAGTATTGTTCTAAATGCGAGGTGTGTTCAGCTTTTCCGTTATGTAACAGAGGTGTGTTCAGCTTTTCCATTATGTAACTTTTGGTGTAGAAGGCCTTCTTCTTCATTTTCTTCCAGCAATAAGTACTACAAAAAATCGCGATCACTAGTTAGAGAAAATGCATTTACTTCCACGAACAGTTCACGACTGACAACGGAACCACGCCTACTCGTCTTTACCGACTCGCTCCAGATATATGGTACACACAGGGCTTGCCCAGAAATGAAAGCGACAGAGGGGCACCTCCAGATAGCCTAGCGTTTAGAAACAATAGCATTTTTGGCGCGGGGCGGGCGAAGCGTGAGCCATTTGTATTAAGGTAGCTACTAGGCAGCGGTTGTGCAGCAGGAAGAGTGCGGAAACTGTTTCATCATTTTTAAAATTTCCAATTTTCGCGTTACTTATATTGAAAATAAACCGAACTTATGCTCAGTATATGGTATTTATCAGTATTTCTATAAAAGGCGCGAAAAGGAAAGGCGAAGGGAAAATATAGGACTGCCGTCATTACTTCATCAAAATCTGGGAAACTTATAACAGCCCTACACAAAAAAATTTTAAGTGATGTGTGAAGCCCTACGTACAGGAGACCAAATTTCTTCTGTTAACTGACTCGTGGGGAGGATAAACAAATCCATAATTATACAACAAGATTTTTCAAGATGAAGGATGGCCATTGTGAAGCGTTAAAGGGATTCCACCAAATGCACTACTTTTGTACAAACCTGCGATGTCTGTGTTTTTCGCCAGGTAAAGAATTTGCTCCTAAAGCTTCAAAATTTTTCTTATCTCAAACTTTAATAAACGTAACACCGCCCGAGCAGCGCCAGAAATGCTGCTTTTTATATTTTTTATTTAAAAAAAAACATCTGCCACTTGGAGCTCCCAGTTCCGCCACTTTCATTTCTAATCAAGCCCTGCATATACCATAAATTTAAACGAAATCGATGATGTAGGCACGATCTCCTTGTGAGTTGTACCCTACTTGGGCATGACGCGCTCGGCAGCAGGCTCTAATAAAATAATTTAACTCATGGTATCTTCATACTGTAGCAAGATATGGCTTTCCTTACAACTTTAAAAGCAATTACGACATGTTAGCTACATTTAGTATACAGCAATGTATCACCTAAAATAAAGTAGCCAGAGACCAATTTTTCGCTACAAACACTTCAAATTTTATGCTACAGAGTACTTGCAAATTAAATAGCACAGTGACTATGAGCTATAACGAAGAAACAGACACTTCATTAGCGTCAAGCTGTCATATGAAACTATGAGACACGAAATAAATCAATTTTTATATGCCAATTATTTTACTCAGGGTCGAATGAGAGATATTATAGATAGCAGTGAAGAAGACGCGCAAATGCGAAACAAGTCGTTTTTAATTTTTTAAAGGAAAAGGAGAATCTCTACCGAAAAGCTTATGACAGGGCCTGATGTACCTTTGCTTCATTTACATACAGTATTTTTTACAGTTTAATAAGCTTTTACTGTTTACAGCAAGAAAATCGGAAAACTCATTTTTGTGAGAATCTCTCGTTACTTTCCTGCATGATCTTCTCTCTTACTACTGATCATTATATGTTTCTAACCTTTACAGTACGTCAAACAATTGTTTACTTATAGGTCAGCCCAGCAGCTAAAACGCACAGTTAGTGAAATATACAAAACGTATCCTTTCGCCTTTGCACAGCTGTTTCCTGCGTTTCCATAAGGCGGACTCCGCGCACGCGCACTAAATCGCAGCGCATTGTTCTTTGCTGAGTTTCGGTTCTGTATACTCTCTGTTCGGTGATATAACTAGTATCCGGTAGTTCACCCGCTCTGTATGCAGCTGACAGGTAACAGGTGTGCGCGAGGACGGCCATCGTTAGGAACACTAAGGAGAATCCTTGAGACTGCGTAGTTACAGTAATTCTTTACTTAGACATTCAAGGATGTATACTGTTGAGGAGAGGAGAACTGAGGAATAGGGATGGGAAGAGCCAATCGATTTTTTATCTTCGATGGTTATTGGTCTTAATTATAATTGCTCTAAAAAACTGATAACCGATAGACCAGGTAAGAAACCGGGCAAAAATCCAATTTGCCGTATCATTGGTGTTAAAAATTGCAGTTTCTAAACAAAAAGTTGTAATTGGTAAAGTTTCCGTTGGTATCAAATATTAGATTATTGAAAGCAAAGCAAAGCAAGCAGTGCTCGTTTAATACTAATCGCTAGCAACAGTCGCATGACACTAGAAACGGTACACAGCATTACTGAGCTAATAACGTTGTCGCAATGTGGCGTCGATGTACTTAGACTACTCTATTAGACGGTGCTCGGTGCGCGCATGCTTTCATTTGTTCATAGAACAGCCATGTGTAACCTTATGCTGGTGGAGGTGCAACTATAATATTGCTGACATATGCCGATGACTGATAAAGGGTTGCCATATTTGGACATGTTCTAAAACCTCCCATGATACAAAATAACAGTCTGATATTTTCCAACTGAGCATCCTGGGAGATCCAGACACCTGAAAGACTTGGGTCCCCCATGAGGATTGGGCCCTGGGGATTTTTCCCCCTGCCCCTGCACCCCCCTCCCCTCTCGTGGGGCCTGGGCGGAAGGCACTTTCAACCAGTATACCATACGTGTATGGGTGAGACAAAAATAACTGTCTTTATATCTCCTTAAGGGCCCAGTCTCTCATTATCCCTATGCGAAATATACAACAAAGGAAGTATAATAATTGTCATGCACACTTGAATACGTATTTCTAAATTTACCAAACAATGTTTGGTTATAACAATGACGACATTCTTCTAACAATAACTGTTGAAATTGACTACGTACTCCTGATGCAGATCCGTCTGCACTCAACAGACCTGTCATGATCTACATCTCTGCATTCATTTGACGTCTTGGGACGTGCCCACTTCATAAATACACTATGTGATCGAAAGTATCCGGACACCTGGCTGAAAATTACTTACAAGTTCGTTGCGCCCTCCATCGGTAATGCTGGAATTCAGTATGGTGATGGCTCACCCTTAGCCTTGATGACAGCTTCCACTCTCGCAGGCATACGTTCAGTCAGGTGCTGGAAGGTTTTTTGGGGAATGGCAGCCATTCTTCACGGAGTGCTGCACTGAGGAGAGGTATTGATATCGGTCGGCGAGGCCTGGCACGAAGTCGACGTTCTAAAACATCCCAAAGGTGTTTTGTAGGATTCAGGTCAGGACTCTGTGCAGGCCAGTCCATTACAGGGATGTTATGGGATGTTATTGTCGTGCAACCATTCCGCCACAGGCCGTGCACTATGAACAGGTGCTCGATAGTGTTGAGAGATGCAATCGTCATCTCCGAATTGCTCTTCAACAGTGGGAAGCAAGAAGGTGCTTAAAACATGAATGTAGGGCTGTGCTGTGATTGAGCCGCGCAAAACAACAAGGGGAGCAAAGCCTCCTCCATGAAAAACACGACCACACCATAACACAACCGGTTTACTGAAAAACGCGCCCAGTGAAAAACGCGCCCAGTGAGATTCGCGTCCAGAAAGGGTCGAGGACGGGTCCGCTAATCACCTTGCCCGGCAGACAAAAGAGTTGAGGCACGCTACCTGGAAGTTTCCGAGCTGGAGTTTTCAGCCGTCAGACAGAGAGAGAGAGAGAGAGAGAGAATTAAGTTTCTACCACACACCACTTTAAACTGCAGTAAATACAAGAGATTACATTCTTTTGCTTCACTTGCAGTACCATTCAGCAGTCATTAACAATATCATTTTCATTATAACAACTACACTTCTTGAATACTCAGAAATATCAAGTGACTATACTTGGCGATTAGTAATGTCACTTAATTTGAACTCTTAATTTATAAAAACTAGCGAGGAATTGGTGCGGTGACTCTTGAATGAGAAGTTTAATTGTAAAGGGTTCACTCTGAAAAGGGTTCGCTTTTGTTTTGGTGTACTGTAAAACACATATACTGTATTTTAAAAATAATTTGATTTCCATCACACTTTATCCAGGCTTTGGACTGGCTAAAGAGCAAAAGTCATTTAGGCGTGTTTAAAATCAGCTTATAAGCATCGTCAATATATTTTTTTAAATTTTTATTATTTTTTATATAAGTTGCTATTTACATTTGAACACTATTGTATCTATATACATCTTCTGATAAATTCAGTCAAGTTTCTGTAGGTAGGATATAGCTTTCAAGCAATCCTTGATCTCAACATCCTCTTCGTATTTTTTTACTGTTTTTCCCAACCTTTCATCACGTTTAATGTAGACTGATTTTTTCCGTTTGCCTTCCATACAGCACCGAGCGAGGTGGCGCAGTGGTTAGCACACTGGACTCGCATTCGGGAGGACGACGGTTCAATCCCGTCTCCGGCCATCCTGATTTAGGTTTTCCGTGATTTCCCTAAATCGTTTCAGACAAATGCCGGGATGGTTCCTTTGAAAGGGCACGGCCGATTTCCTTCCCAATCCTTCCCTAACCCGAGCTTGCGCTCCGTCTCCAATGACCTCGTTGTCGACGGGACGTTAAACACTAAACACCACCACCACCTTCCATACTCAGTTCTGCCCTCATTAAGGCGCACGCTGAATTTTCTGCTTCTCTTTTCAAACACCTAATAACGTCATTAATTTTCGGATTTGGTTTAGCAAGCATGTTATTAATTTTGTGGTGCCAACATTCTACAGCGTTGGTTGTTCAATGGCGCCGTTTGTAGCAACTCCAAAGGTTGATAGGGGTTTCTTCATTTTCCAACCATCTATCTACAAAGTAGTCAAAAAATTCAGAAAGTTTGGGGATATCCGGTGCATGTGAATGTGTCTCCAGCCAACCATCACATACATCTTCAGGCTGTAGAAACGCCAGCGCAGCACACATGCGAACATGTTGTCTCACTTCTTCGTTTTCTTTCTATTCACGAGTAAGTCCTAGCTCTTGAACTTTTCTCCAGAGACACTTTTTCATATGGAAATAACATCCATGCACTTCAGCTGTCGGAAATACAGCTTTAATTTCTGAAATCGCAGCTGATTCAGTCTACAGTCACGTTTGCAGGTTTCCATTCTGGAATTTTTTCCATCAAATTTCAGAAAAGACGGACGTACGTCTCTTTTCTTTTGTTTGGCAGTAGTGCAAAGACAACTTGATAGATGTTTGTCTCATTATTTGTACTCCCAAAGTCGGCGTGAATGGTGTATATTTGCGAACACTGTTTGCTGCAGCACTTGAACGCACCATCCATAAAAAAAGTCTTGTTTACTTAGAGCCTCTCTTCCTGCCCTTCCACTAAAAATTATTATCCTATCTCCTAGTTTGTCGTCCCTTTACAGAAAACTGCTGCCATCGTTCATAGCTAGTAAATCTGCCTTTAGGTCAATTTCTTCTCTTGTCGGTGGATCTCTCTCATTCCCCTGTGATTTTGCCCGCTAGTAGTACAAAGCTCTCTTCGTTGTTTGCTGCTCTGGCATTTCAGTGACAAAATCATAGCCTCGATTATGCAGGCAACCCAGCTCCTCTGAATACATTTTTGAAATAGACGTCTCTTCGTCTCTTGCCCTCTTCTTTGCGTGGTTCAGAGTCTTCCTTACTTCCAAACGAGCGACATCCGGAGGTCCACATTGATGCTCGAATGAAAAAAGCACTGTTGAATCCTTCGTTTTCAGCATTCCTCGGCAGTGGTTTGCTCTGTCGTGAACATCGCGACCTTACTGTTCCATCTTCTTTAGTTCTCTTCACTATGTAAGAATAACCTTCGTAGTGGCAACATGGCTTACCGTGATTATTGGTTGAAAATTCGCGATGTGAACTCTTAGACAGCCAGAGCGGCACTAAGGCTGTGTTTGTGTATCAGACAGTCGGCAGCTGTGCCTAGTACCGGGAGGCAGGTCCCTGTGTCCGAGGAGCAGGTACTTTAGGGTCATTAGGACGGCCCAGGCGCGGGTAAGCCCGACACAAAGGGAGCAGGTATTGGGCGCGAATCTCACACATTTCTGGTTGAGCGCGAATCTCACTGGGCGCGATTTTCATAGACTCAACACAACCGCCTCCAAATTTTACTGTTGGCACTACACACGCTGGCAGATGTTGTTCACCGGGCATTCGCAATACCCACTCCCTGCCACCGGATCGCCACATTGATACCGTGATTCGTCATTCTGCACAGCGTTTTTCCACTGTTCAATCGTCCAAATTTTACGCTCCATACACCAAATGAGACGTCGTTTGGGATTTACCGGCGTGATGTGTGGCTTATGAGCAGCCACTCGACGTGAAATCCAAGTTTTCTCACCTCCCGCCTAACTGCCATAGTACTTGCAGTGGATCCTGATGCAGTTTGGAATTCCGGTGTGATGGTATGGATAGATGTCTGCCTATTACACATTACAACCCTCTTCAAGTGTCGGCGGTCTCTGTCAGTCAGTAGACGAAGTCGGCCAGTGCACTTTTGTGCTGTACGTGTCCCTTCACGTTTCCACTTCACTATCACATCGGAAGCAGTGGACCAAGGGATGTTTAGGAGTGTAGAAATCTCACGTACAGACGTATGACACAAGTGACACCCAGTCACCTGACCACGTTCGAAGTCCGTGAGTTTCGCGGAGCGCCCCATTCTCCTGTCTCACGATTTCTAATGACTACTGAGGTCGCTGATGTGGAGCACCTGGCAGTAGGTGGCATCACAATGCACATAATATGAAAAAGTATTTTTTGGGGGGCGTCCGGATACTTTTGATCACATAGTGTATTTAAGACGTTACAGCAACTTTCTCTACTGCAGTAGAATCTTAATTAAGATTTTGTTGAAGGATGCATTGTGCATTCCAAGAATTCTCCTGACAAATATAAGTCTTCTATTCTCCTTCCTCACTACAGCTTACACGAGTCCATGCCAAATAATATCGATCCACAGTTATATTAGGAAGTTAAAATAGATACGATAGTATAAAATTGGATAAGTGCGGGTAGAACTTACGCATTATTCATATCCACCAAAGCCTGAAAAGCTTTACTCCGGTAGTCTGTTTCGAAAAATCATGGCAACTATGTTTTTCGCAAAAATAATGTACTCTTGTGGATCTTATGGAGCTGAAACAGCTGATGTGTTGCTATTAGCCCGCATCTCGTGGTCGTGCGGTAGCGTTCTCGCTTCCCCCGCCCGGGTTCCCGGGTTCGATTCCCGGCGGGGTCAGGGATTTTCTCTGCCTCGTGATGGCTGGGTGTTGTGTGCTGTCCTTAGGTTAGTTAGGTTTAAGTAGTTCTAAGTTCTAGGGGACTTATGACCACAGCAGTTGAGTCCCATAGTGCTCAGAGCCATTTGAACCATTTTTTTGTTGCTATTCAACTGTGATAAGGTAATGGAAAACGATAAAGATTTAAAGTGCCATCCACAAAGAAGTCGTTGGAGACGAAATACGAGGACGGAATGGGCAAGGACCACATCCTTTCGAAAAACTTAAATGTATGAGACCGGTCGAGGATTTGAACTCGGGTAGTCCTGAATGCCAGTTCAGTGCCATAACAGCTGCGTCAGCGTGTTTGGTGACAGTGATACGCGGCATTCAGTACTGCGACGTGGTAAGATTAAGTCAGAGAAGACTTTATTCACTACAATATGCACCTACCCACTGCAGCCCACACCCTCAAGAGTATTCTCAAATTCGAGTCAGAAACGCTAGAATATACCCTCCCCTGCCCCACATCCCGCCCCAACCACACCCTGTCCCAAGTTATATACAATCTGATCAAAAGTATCCAGACACTTATTAGTGTACGTTAATAAGGGGTGTGTCCACCCTTCGCCTTTATGACGGCATGACTTCTGTTAGAGACACTTTCAGTGTTTTTTCTTCCTCAAGAGTCAAAATCAGAGAAGGCAGTGGTGGTGGACGCTGGGTTCTGGAGCGAGGCCGGCGTCGCAGCTCATCCCAGATGTGTTCCACTGGGATCAGGTAAGAAATCGGGCAGGCCAGTCCATTTCAGGACTGTTGTTATCCACAAACCATTGCCTTTCAGACGCTGCTTTATGACAGTGTGCTTTGTCATGCTGCTACAAACAGCCGTCGTCACCGAGCAGTAGGCTACCTCTGCTGTACGCAGTATGCAATGAAATAAAATATGCTGAAGAGCCAAAGAAGATGGTACACCAGCCTAATATCGTGTTGGCCCCCCGCGAGCACACAGAAGTGCCGCGACACTTAAGTCGGAAGTAGTGCTGGAGGGAATTGACACCATGAATCCTGAGGGGCTATCCATGAATCCGGAACAGTACGAGGCCATAGAGATCTCTTCTGAACAGCATGTTGTAAGGCATCCCAGATACGCTCAATAATGTTCATCTCTGGGGAGTTTGGTGGCCAGCTGAAGTGTTTAAACTCAGAATAGCGTTCCTGGAGCCAATCTGCAGCAATTCTGGACGTGTAGGGTGTCGCATTATCCTGCTGGAATTGACCAAGTCCGTCGGAATGCACAATGGACATGAACGGATGCAGTTCGCCAGGCAGGATGCTTGCGTACGTGTCACCTGCCATTGCCCCATATCATTGCAATTGCACACACTCCACACCATTACTACTGAACGATTCTCTTCAGTCGTCGTTGGTCCCGTTCTTGCAGGATCTTTTTTCGGCCGCAGTGATGTCGGAGATTTGATGTTTTACCGTATTCCTGATATTCACGGTACACTCGTGAAGTGGTCGTACGGTAAAATCCCCACTTCATCGCTACCTCGGAGATGTTGTGTACCATTGCTCGTGCGCCGACTATAACACCACGTTGAAGCTCTCTTAAATCTTGATAACCTGCCATTGTAGCAGCAGTAGCCGGTCTAACATTGCGCCAACATTTGTTGTCTTATACAGGCGTTCCCGTCCGTAGTGCTGTATTTTGCCTGTATACATATCTCTGTATTTGAATTCACATGCCTATACCAGTTTCTTTGGTGCTTCAGTGTATGTCCATCCCCATTTATCGTTTCCCTAAGCGCATTCATGGCGCCACACCATAACCACGGAAAAGATTCTCATACCGTAACATCACCTCCTCTGTACTTCAATGTTGGCCCTACACATGACAGCAGGTAACGTTCTCCACGGATCGGCGGAACTCAAGTCCTTCCATCGGACTGCCACAGGTATACCGTGATTCATCGCTTCAAATCACTCGTTTCCAGTTATCCACTGGCCAGTTGCTCTTTACGCCACCTGAAGCGTCGCTTAGCACTGACTGTAGAAATGTATGGCTTACTTGTATGAGGAGCTGCGCGACCATTGTACTCCGTTATTTATAACTTCCTACGCACAGTCATTCTGCTAGCTAGACAGTTGGTCTGTTGGTATCAATTGGGATTTCACGGGTGGTTTCTATCATTAATTTCATTCAATTTTTTGCAACCACCCTCCACAATGGTCGATAGCCCCTGGCTGTCAGTACATGGGGCCTGCCTGGTCTTAGTTTAACTTTGGTTGGTCCTTCGCCTTTCCACTTCACAATCACATCATCAACTGTTGAATTTCGAAACTTTAGAAGCGTTGACAAGTTCCTAACAGAATTATTACTAAGGTGACATCCAGTGACCAGTCAATGTGCGAATTCACTGAGTTCTCCTGATCGACCCGCTCTGCTATTGCATTGCTTCTCTAGTGACAACACAATACCGTCCCCACCTCCTTTTATAACGGCGCGTTTGCCTCTACTGCCGGACTTCTAGTCGTCAATTTCGCTTTAAATACCGGTGTCCCGTTACTTTGATCAGATAGTGTAGTTTTGGTGAATGATGGAGACTGTGTAAAAAAATGAGCAGTAAGTGTATTCATGTGTATCACATGTTACGTTCTTTACCAACATCTTTTGCTATATCTACCAACTCACCTTTCCATCTGAAACTCTCCTGGTACTTGCAGCGTCACCTGTGAATTAACACTCTACGGTGCAAATGGTTCAAATAGCTCTGAGCACTATGCGACTTAACTTCTGAGGTCATCAGTCGCCTAGAACTTAGAACTAATTAAACCTAACTAACCTAAGGACATCACACACATCCATGCCCGAGGCAGGATTCGAACCTGCGACCGTAGCGGTCGCTCGGCTCCAGACTGTAGCGCCTAGAAACGCATGGCCACTCCGACCGGCTAACACTCTACGGATTGAGTGGAAAAGTAGAAGGGTGGTATGCTCCTTGGAATGATTAATTGAACAAAAAGGTGTCTTTTACATTTCATACAGAGGAAATCTAAAAATATAGACCTATACATTAAGGGTGACTGTTTTCATCTTTCCGCTTCAAAGGTAGTCGTCTTGAATACACTGACACATACGATTTCAGACGGAAAGCATCTGCGGTATGAACTAGAAACAGAACTGTGTTCAGAAAATAAAATTCGTAGATTGGTAAAATAAAGACGATGTGCTCGTCCACACCACGGAGAGAGTGATTAATGTGAATCGCACTTCTTTTCCTATGAGACAACGTCCACGAAGCTGGGCCGTGACCTTGTAATGGTCAGATTAACGTAACATTACTTGTTGTAGCTAATGGACAAAGTGGGTCTCTGGACAGCAAAAATGTGTAATATACACTACTGGCCATTAAAACTGCTACACCAAAAAGAAATGCAGATGATAAACGGGGCCAGCCGTGCGATTCTAGGCGCTTCAGTCTGGAACCGCGTGACCGCTACGGTCGCAGGCCCGAATCCTGCCTCGGGCATGGATGTGTGTGATGTCCTTAGGTTAGTTAGATTTAAGTAGTTCTAAGTTCTAGGTGACTGATGACCTCAGAAGTTAAGTCCCATAGTGCTCAGAGCCATTTGAACCATTTGATAAACGGGTATTCATTGGACAAATATATTACACTAGAACTGACATGTGATTACATTTTCACGCAATTTGGGTGCATAGATCCTGAGAAATCAGTACCCAGAACAACCACCTCTGGCCGTAATAACGGCCTTGATACGCCTGGGCATTGAGTCAAACAGAGCTTGGATGGCATCTACAGGTACAGCTGCCCATGCAGCTTCAACACGATACCACAGTTCATCAAGAGTAGTGACTGGCGTATTGTGACGAGCCAGTTGCTCGGCCACCATTGACCAGACGTTTTCAATTGGTGAGAGATCTGGAGAATGTGCTGGCCATCGCAGCAGTCGAACTTTTTCTGTATCCAGAAAGGCCCGTATAGGACCTGCAACATGCGGTCGTGCATTATCCTGTTGAAATGTAGGGTTTTGCAGGGATCGAAGGCAGGGTAGAGCCACGGGTCGTAACACATCTGAAATGTAACGTCCACTGTTCGAAGTGCCGTCAATGCGAACAAGAGGTGACCGAGACGTGTAACCAATGGCACCCCATACCATCACGCCGGGTGATACGCCAGTATGGCGATGACGAATACACGCTTCCAATGTGCGTTCACCGCGATGTCGCCAAACACGGATGCGACCATCATGATGCTATAAACAGAACCTGGATTCATCCGAAAAAATGAGGTTTTGCCAATCGTGCACCCAAGTTCGTCGTTGAGTACACCATCGCAGGCGCTCCTGTTTGTGATGCAGCGTCAAGGGTAACCGGAGCCATGGTCTCCGAGCTGATAGTCCATCCTGCCGGAAACGTCGTCGAACTGTTCGTGCAGATGGTTGTTGCCTTGCAAACGTCCCCATCTGTTGACTCAGGGATCGAGACGTGGCTGCACGATCTGTTACAGCAATGCGGATAAGATGCCTGTCATCTCGACTGCTAGTGATACGAGGCCGTTGGGATGCAGAACAGCGTTCCGTATTACCCTCCTGAACCCACCGGTCCCATGTTCTACTAAGTGTCACTGGATCTCGACCAACGCGAGCAGCAATGTCGCTATACAATCCGACCTTTATCAAAGTGGGAAACGTGATGGTACGCATTTCTCCTCCTTACACGAGGCATCACAACAATGTTTCACCAGGCAACGCCGGTCAATTGCTCTGTGTGAATGAGATATCGGCTGGAAACTTTCGTCATGTCAGCACGTTGTATGTGTCACCACCGGCGCCAACCTTGTGTGAATGCTCTGAAAAGCTAATAATTTGCATATCACAGCATCTTCTTCCTGTCGGTTAAATTTCGCATCTGTATCACGTCATCTTCGTGGTGTAGCGATTTTAATGGCTAGTAGTGTACATTATTGAGATACAATGAGAAATTTGCCATAGTCTCACCAGGCGATCGAGATTAAGTTTGAGTATTCAACTTAGCGCACAAACATTTAAGAGGGACGGCACAAATCAGTTTGAGTACGAATGAGAACAGTTACAATACGATAATGCCGTAGACAACTAAAAGCAGGGATAGTTGAAACTTAAGGATGAATACACGGCTATGGTAGCAGAAAGTTACTTAAAGATACACGCTGAGATGACAAAAGTCATGGGATTGCGATATGCATATACACAGATGGCGGTGTTATCGCGTACACAAGTATAAAAGGGTAGTGCATTGGCGGAGCTGTCATTTGTACTCAGGTGATTCACGTGGAAAAGTATCCGACGCGATTATGGCCGCAAGACGGGGATTAACAGACTCTGAACGCGCAGTGGTTGTTGTATCTCGACTCATGGGACATTTCATTTCAAAAATCGTTAGCGAAATCAATATTACAAGATTCACAGTGTTACGAGTGTGCCGAGAAATTTCGGTTATTTCCTCTCACCAAGGATAACGCAATGTCTACAGCTTTCACATAACGACTGAGTGCAGCGGCGTTGCATAGAGCTGTCAGTGCTAACAGACAAGCAACGCCGCCTGAAATAACCGCAGAAATCAATGTGGGATATTCGACGAGCGTCAGTACGGCGAAATTTGGCGTGAATGGGCTATGGCAGCAGACGACCGATGCAGTGCCTTTGCTAACAGCACGACTTCGCCTGCAGCGTCTCTCCAGGGCTCGTGACCATGTCGTTTGGACCCTAGACTACTGGAAACCAGTGGCCTTATCAGATGAGTCCCGATTTCATTTGGTAAGAGCTGATGGTAGGGTAAGAGTGTGGTTCAGACCGCACGAAGCCGTGGGTCCAAGTCGTCAACAAGGCACTGTGCAAGCTGGTAGTGGCTCCATAATAGCGTGGGCTGTTTTTATATGGAATGGACTGGGTCCTCTGGTCCCGCTGAATCGATGATTGTCTGGATACCGTTATGTTCGGATACTTGGAGACCATTTCCAGCCATTCATGGATTCATGTTCCCAAACAACGATGTCATATCACCGGGCCACAGTTGTTTGCGATTAGTTTGAAGAACATTCTGGAGAGTTTGAGTGAATGATTTAGTCATCCAGGTCGCGCAACATCAGTCATATCGAACATTTATGGGACATAATCGAGAGACATATGACTCAGTTAACAGGGAAAGACTCTGGGAAGAAATGAAGAAGATATATATTGAAGATGGATACATTAATGTAATAAAGACAATGTACAGAGGACACAATTGTAGAATTAGAGCACTATTGGCGAACTCTGAATACTTCGAAATAAGACAAGGACTTAAGCAAGGAAGTATTCTATCTCCTGCACTTTTTAATGTTGTGATGGAGGGAATGAATAGAGCAGTTAAAGATATAGTAAAAGAAAAAGACAAAAAGATGATTTTTGCAGATAATATGGTAATATGGGGTGATAAAGAGGTAGATGTACAGTTACAACTTGATGCGTGGAAGGAAATAATGAAAAGGTATGGATTAAAAATAAATGAAGATAAGAGTGAAGTAATGGCATTTGGAAGAGAGAAAGGGATCAACGGAAATATTACCTTGAATTGAGAACCCTTCAAAGTGGCAGGAAGTTTCAATTATTTAGGGAGTGAAATATCTCGGGATGGAAGAATAACCAACGAAATTAATGGGAGGTTACAGAAGGGACGCAATTTCTACCAAACAATAAAAGACCTGATTTGGAATAAGGAAGTTTCAGAAATAGCAAAACTCCTTATGTATAAGAATTATTACTTCCCTATTGTCACCTATGCAGCAGTGGATACACCGGTTCCCGTGAGATCACCGAAGGTAAGCGCTGTTGGGCGTGGCCGGCACTTGGATGGGTGACCATCCAGTCGCTGTTGCCATTTTTCGGGGTGCACTCAGCCTCGTGATGCCAATCGAGGAGCTACTCGACCGAATGACCGAATAGTACCGGCTTCGGTCAAGAATACCATCATAACGACCGGGAGAGCGGTGTGCTGACCCCACGCCCGTCCTATGCGCATCCTCCTCGGAGGATGACACGGCGGTCGGATGCTCCCGGTAGGCCACTCGTGGTCTGACGACGGAGTGCTTTTATTGTCACCTATGGTGGAGAAACGTGTACAATGACAGAAAGGGACTGGATCAGACTGCAAGCATGGGAAATGAAATTTCTCAGAGCAGTTAAGGGAAAAACAAGAATGAACAGAGTAAGGAATGTAAAGATTAGAAAGGACCTTAAACAAGAAAGTATGTGAGGAGAAATTGAAAAAAAGAGATTAAGATGGTGTGGGCATGTTAAGAGGATGCATGGCCAGAGACTCCCCAAAATTATGGAAGAACTAAAAATGGATGAAAAAAGCCCTAGAGGGCGCCAAAGAACACGGTGGAAAATGGGAGTGAGAATATCTGTAGAAAGAAGAGGTGTGACCTGGAAGAAAGTGGAGGAAGAAAAGTGGTGGAAGGACCTAGCCAAATGGAGAGGACTCGTCAGCACCAAGACCGGGCAGAAGCTGGAGCGGGATCCGGATATAGATAAAAGCGAGAGGTCAGCTCGTCACAACGTGCAGCACCGGCAACAATTTCCCAGTTACGAACGGCTATAGAGGCAGCATGGCTCAGTATTTCTGCGACTTCCGACGACTTGTTGGGTCCATGCCACGTAGAGTTGCTGCACTACGCCCGGCAAGAGGACGTCCGACACGATATTAGGAGACGTCGCATGACTTTTGTCACCACAACGTATACACAGCCATTGTAGCAGAAAGCTTGAATCAGACGAGAACATAGGTACACTACTGGCCATTAAAAATGCTACACCAAGAAGAAATGCAGATGATAAGTCGGTATTCATTGGACAAGTATATTATACTAGAACTGACATGTGATTACATTCTCACGCAGTCTGGGTGCATAGATCCTGAGAAATCAGTACCCAGAACAACCACCTCTGGCCGTAATAACGGCCTTGATACGCCTGGGCATTGAGTCAAACACAGCTTGGATGGCGTGTACAGGTACAGCTGCCCATGCAGCTTCAACACGATACCACAGTTCATCAAGAGTAGTGTCTGACGTATTGTGACGAGCCAGTTGCTCGGACATCATTGACCAGACGTTTCCAATTGGTGAGAGATCTGGAGAATGTGCTGGCCAGGGCAGCAGTCGAACATTTTCTGTATCCAGAAAGGCCCGTACAGGACCTGCAGCAGGTCGTGCATTATCCTGCTTAAATGTAGGGTATCGCAGGGATCGAATGAAGGGTAGAGCCATGGGTCGTAACACATCTGAAATGTAACGTCCACTGTTCAAAGTGCCGTCAATGCGAACAAGAGGTGACCGAGACGTGTAACCAATGGCACCCCATACCATCACGCCGGGTGATACGCCAGTATGGCGATGACGAATATACGCTTCCAATGTGCGTTCACCGCGGTGTCGCCAAACACGGATGCGACCATCATGATGCTGCAAACAGAACCTGGCTTCATTCGAAAAAATGAGGTTTTGCCAATCGTGCACCCAGGTTCGTCGTTGAGAACACCTTTGCAGGCGCTCCTGTTTGTGATGCAGCGTCAAGAGTAACCGCAGCCACGATCTCCGAGCTGATATTCCATGCTGCTGCAAACGTCGTCGAACTGTTCGTGCAGATGGTTGTTGTCTTGCAAACGTCCCCATCTGTAGACTCAGGGATCGAGACGTGGCTGCACGATCCGTTACAGCCATGCGGATAAGATGCCTGTCATCTCGACTGCTAGTGATACGAGGCCGTTGGGATCCAGCACGGCGTTCCGTATTACCCTCCTGAACCCACCGACTCCATATTCTGCTAATACTCATTGGATCTCGAGCAACGCGAGCAGCAATGCCGCGATACGATAAACCGCAATCGCGATAGGCTACAATCCGACCTATATCAAAGTAATGGTACACATTTCTCCTCCTTACACGAGGCATCACAACAACGTTTAACCAGGCAACGGCGGTCAACTGCTGTTTGTGTATGAGAAATCGGTTGGAAACTTTCGTCATGTCAGCACGTTGTAGGTGTCGCCACCGGCGCCAACCTTGTGTGAATTATCTGAAAAGCTAATCATTTGCATATCACAGTATCTTCTTCCTGCCGGTTAAACTTCGCGTCTGTAGCACGTCATCTTCGTGGTGGCCAGTAGTGTAATTTAACATGTTAATTATTATCTACGGCAGGTAGAACGCCGAAAATCTGTCATACAACTACCAAAGGTATTATGCGATTCTCGAAATTCTCTGAATTTCGTGCAACAGTAGTATGTAATCTTGCCAAAGGGGTAGGTGTCAGTTGTTTCATGACATAAGAAATCACTGTAGTCTGCGTAATCATTATTGCTTTGGTTTGTTATCGTTGAGTACAATAGGGACGCTATTGTTGGAACAATTCCATCATGAAGTGATTAATTTTGTTGGTAGTTAAGGTACAGTTTCTACGATTGTACTATCGACCGTCTGCATATTCTTAATTCTGTTTCATCCGGTTAGTTAATCTTCCGTTGTGGATTCCTCGTCAGTTTGACACACATTCAGAGGACCAACAACTGTTAGACTGGAGGCCCTTCCTGGGACAATGAATTCACGGTGTTCTTATTTCAATTTCCAAGAGTATATATATATATATATATATATATATATATATATATATATATATATATATATATATATATATATATATAAGAGAGAGAGAGAGAAAGAAAATTACCTCTTCCACTCCAGGCGTTGGCCTCTATCAGCCATACTACCCCCAAAACCCTACCAAATCCTACAAACAAAAACAAAGCTAGTGCCACCGCCACTTTCACCCTAAAGTTAACTAGCACGGTCGTGCGCCACCACTTCAGGTTCCGTCCACGAACATACACTCCTGGAAATTGAAATAAGAACACCGTGAATTCATTGTCCCAGGAAGGGGAAACTTTATTGACACATTCCTGGGGTCAGATACATCACATGATCACACTGACAGAACCACAGGCACATAGACACAGGCAACAGAGCATGCACAATGTCGGCACTAGTACAGTGTATATCCACCTTTCGCAGCAATGCAGGCTGCTATTCTCCCATGGAGACGATCGTAGAGATGCTGGATGTAGTCCTGTGGAACGGCTTGCCATGCCATTTCCACCTGGCGCCTCAGTTGGACCAGCGTTCGTGCTGGACGTGCAGACCGCGTGAGACGACGCTTCATCCAGTCCCAAACATGCTCAATGGGGGACAGATCCGGAGATCTTGCTGGCCAGGGTAGTTGACTTACACCTTCTAGAGCACGTTGGGTGGCACGGGATACATGCGGACGTGCATTGTCCTGTTGGAACAGCAAGTTCCCTTGCCGGTCTAGGAATGGTAGAACGATGGGTTCGATGACGGTTTGGATGTACCGTGCACTATTCAGTGTCCCCTCGACGATCACCAGTGGTGTACGGCCAGTGTAGGAGATCGCTCCCCACACCATGATGCCGGGTGTTGGCGTTGTGTGCCTCGGTCGTATGCAGTCCTGATTGTGGCGCTCACCTGCACGGCGCCAAACACGCATACGACCATCATTGGCACCAAGGCAGAAGCGACTCTCATCGCTGAAGACGACACGTCTCCATTCGTCCCTCCATTCACGCCTGTCGCGACACCACTGGAGGCGGGCTGCACGATGTTGGGGCGTGAGCGGAAGACGGCCTAACGGTGTGCGGGACCGTAGCCCAGCTTCATGGAGACGGTTGCGAATGGTCCTCGCCGATACCCCAGGAGCAACAGTGTCCCTAATTTGCTGGGAAGTGGCGGTGCGGTCCCCTACGGCACTGCGTAGGATCCTACGGTCTTGGCGTGCATCCGTGCGTCGCTGCGGTCCGGTCCCAGGTCGACGGGCACGTGCACCTTCCGCCGACCACTGGCGACAACATCGATGTACTGTGGAGACCTCACGCCCCACGAGTTGAGCAATTCGGCGGTACGTCCACCCGGCGTCCCGCATGCCCACTATACGCCCTCGCTCAAAGTCCGTCAACTGCACATACGGTTCACGTCCACGCTGTCCCGGCATGCTACCAGTGTTAAAGACTGCGATGGAGCTCCGTATGCCACGGCAAACTGGCTGACACTGACGGCGGCGGTGCACAAATGCTGCGCAGCTAGCGCCATTCGACGGCCAACACCGCGGTTCCTGGTGTGTCCGCTGTGCCGTGCGTGTGATCATTGCTTGTACAGCCCTCTCGCAGTGTCCGGAGCAAGTATGGTGGGTCTGACACACCGGTGTCAATGTGTTCTTTTTTCCATTTCCAGGAGTGTAAATTAAATGTGCCTCTGAACATTTTATTAAAAAAAGTAAAGGATAAAAGAAAGGGTACAATAATTTATTATATTTTATTTGTTGTTCATTTTGTTCCTATGCATTTATTTTTAATTCTCTTGTGTTCTATTTTTTTTCTTTTTTTTTTTCTTTTTTCTCAGACGGCGGGATGTCCTGGTCTTCTCGTTCAGCGAGGGTGAAACACTCAATAATTACCGTTGATGTCTCTCAACAGTCCATCATGTGCAATCTGTCAGTCTCTTCTCGCACCTGTTACAACCCAATGGTCTGGAGGGCGCGTAAACAACGACCCCCAGATAATTCGCAAAAAGCGTACCATGCGACGCATTGCGCCGTAAAATCGTGTAGTTACTCGTTAAATAATGCCAGAGATCTAACAACACTGCAACGCTCTCATAAAAAAAGTATGACAATGTCATACCCTTAACCCACACCGTGGCGTTATGGCGAGCAGCAGGGAAGTAAGTGACGTCGGGATGAATCAGCTCGGTGGGCCCTACGGACTGAGGTATCCGTCGTAGGAACATTGCCAACATGCGCCGTGTGAGAAGCCAGCAGTCGGTAGCCGTACCAAAAATGAAACGGTGCATGTCGGTGTCGACAGCGGCGCATCTGGGGCAGAGAGGATCCTCGGCAAGATGGATCATGTGTAAACGTTGTCAAAATGGTTCAAATGGCTCTGAGCACTATGCGACTTAACTTGTGAGGTCATCAGTCGCGTAGAACTTAGAACTAATTAAACCCAACTAACCTAAGGACATCACACATATCCATGCCCGAGGCAGGATTCGAACCTGCGACCGTAGCGGTCGCTCGGCTCCAGACTGTAGCGCCCAGAACCGCACGGCCACTCTGGCCGGCAAACGTTGTCGAGTGGGGAATTTTTCAGTCGTTATCACATACCACAGCGCCCTGACCGTGGTGGGAAGGAAATGGGAGTGTATGTTACTCCACACCCGTCTCCAGCCAACCGCCGGATGTCGGCGTTCAACCACATTAGCAAGCAGCGTCCGTTGAAAGTAGCGGTAGAAGACCTTTGGTGCTAGGATCCCACGTGGTCGGCAAGACATCCAACAAATAACTCATGTCGACCAGATAGGTGCGAATGTGACACAATGCTGGCGTGATATGTCCAACAGGAATCGGCGGATTGGGGCACCACCTCCTGAGTAAGTGTACCAGGAAGGGTGTCCTTGTCGGAAGTACGTTGGCGATGTATCGTCCGCAGGAAGAGAGCGCGCGCCCAGTTGTGCACGTTTATCATTCCACCGCCGCCTGCGTGTGTCGGCAACGTTAGCGGGTCGAAACGGTTCTGGAACACCCTACCCTCGCTGACGAATTGACCGAAGGCCGTCTGGAACTTGGCAGCTACCGTAGCGGCCATCGGGAGAACGTGTGTGTAATGATTAAGTTTCGGAGCGAGGTAGACGTTGACAAAATGTACCAGCATGATCAAGTCAAGTGTTCGAAAGTTATGGAGACGAACTTGCGTGCGGATCACATTAAGTAGTTTGCGATACGTATCTGCTGCTGTACGCTGCAGGTTTCCATGGAAGGTCACTATCAAACATTTCATCTCTGGGACTTTGGTTATGGGCACTGGCGTACTCATTTGCAGTGCTCTGCCCACATCCATGTAATGCGACTTTCTTAGGTTGATACGGCTCCCGGCCACCTCTCCATATTGCTGAAGCCACGCGATCGCAGTACATATATCTACTCCCGACCTCGCCAAGAATACTACATCGTTCGCATAGGCACAACATTTAAAATGCACATCGCAGATGAGAATATCCTCCAAACGCGCAGGCTCGAGGGTGACGGCGAAGAGAAAGGCTGACAGGGGACATACTTGTCGCACTGAGCGCTCAATAGTGAACGGTGGCGAGAGGTAGTCATTGACCAGAACTGTGGAAGGGGCTCCGTGGATGAGACGGAGAACCACACCTGCCGATAATGCGGACAGTCCCATCTTCTCTAAGGCAGCCTGCAAGAAATGGTGGTCAACTCGGTCAAATGCGTGATCTAGGTCAACCGCCACGAGGGCACCTTCTAAGCGGCATGCCGACATGGGCACCACCACATCTCTATAAGAGCTTAAAGCTGTATGTATATTACTGCTACCTCCCAGACATGTTTGGTCGGCATAAATGGCATCTTTGACAATAGCGGGGAGGCGAGCACGAAGAATGCGGACGAACAGCTTGTAATCCGAAGTCAATTACGTCAACCGCCGGAAGTATTGCAGTCTGCACCCCCCATTTGGTTTCGACACAGGAATGATCATGCCCACCAAAAATTCGGGAGGGGGGGGGGGGGGGGGGAACGCGAAAGTCCGGATCCAGGAGTTCACAGCACATCTGCCGCCAAGCTTCCCCCATCAAGTCAGAAAAGGTGCTATAAAATTCAAGCGGAAGACCGTCAGGTCCAGGTAATTTGTTTCTCGCGCCCCGCGAGAGGGCCATGCGCATTTCTTCCCACGTGACGGCCTCCATGAATGTGGCGTCGCCTTGCACCCTACCCGAAGGTGGCAGGTCGCACAGTACATCTTCAATGTCATTGTCACGCCGTTGATCTGCTAGATGGAGAGTGCGGTAATAATCTGTGAGGGAACGGGATATGGTGTTGTGTGTCTCTGCGCGTTGCCCATCAGCAGAGATAAATGCCGTGTCTCTTACGGTGTCTCCGTTCTCTGACGATGTGATAAAGAGAGGCACGTGCCTCTGGGATGGAATCTTGTAGTGTCGATCGAACCCGCGTACCGTCCAATCTGTCAGCCGTGATCTGCAGAAACTGTGCCTGTGTCCGGTGGACGGCCATTTGGCGCTCTGGCGAAGGTGGTTGTGACGCTAGCACCCGCAAGTCCGTATAGTAAAACTCAGAGGTGGATCGGAGCCAAAGCGCCCTGTCTCGTCCATGTGGCGAAGAGCTGGTTTGGCGCAGTGTGTCCACCATTGTGTCGGGGAATCATAGGTATGACGCCGTCGCTCACATTTCTGCCAGATATCACTGACGGCTACACGGCAAGCCTATTCCCGGAGAATGTTAACGTTAAGAGTCAAAGGTCCTCTACCACGGCTCGTCTGTTGTCGTGACATTGTCACGGGGCAGATGAAGGCCTGATGGTCAGTGAATGCAGTGGGCCACAGCTCAGCACCGACAGTTGCTGCCCGAAGATCTCGGGAGACATAAATCCTGTCCAACCTGCTGGCCGAGTGGATAGTGAAGCGTGTATATCCGCGTCGGTCACCGTGGATTAGCGTCCATGTATCATGCAAAGCGAGATCTCTGACCATAGCATGTAGGATTGGACATGGGACATGGTGAGGGATCTGATCCTTAGGGCGTAAGACGCTGTTAAAGTCCCCGCCCACCACCAGGTGCTCTGTAGCGCCATGAAACAATGGAGCTACCTCAGGGGAGTAATAGTGTTCGCTCTCGACGCTTCGCAGTACCAGACGGGGCATATAGATTCACAAGGCGGACTGCGCCGATGGTGAGCGCAATGCCTGTCGCTGATGGCAAAAACTGAATATCCGTTGGTTCGATGCCATCGCGCAGTAGTATGGCCGTACCACCACCACCGTCGGAAGTTGCTTTGACGTGAGACGCGTATCCATAAACATCCAGGCGCAAATCAAGCCGTACCTCTTGAAGAAACACGATATCACTGTTCTCCGCTCGAATCATGTCCTTTAACAACTGAGTTTTGATCGTGGAGCTTGAAACGTCCCCTTTGAACAATTATACAAGACTGTGCTTATCCTGACACACAATATCTTTTAGCGCAACGCAATCTGACTTTCAAAAATCCCTACAAAAGAATGGCCCTGACTATCATTAACCTATACCTTTCACAAATCACTTACCTCACAAAAATCTTCGTTACTCAAGCTACTGCAATACAGCGAGCGCCACTACTACCAGCTAAATAAAAGATTCAAACTACTGAAGGCACTAACTACTGATAGGCATAGTTAGCAAATGAAAGATTTTAATAGAGAACAAACAATGTATTTACCTTAATAGTCATAATATATATAGCAGTTCATGACATCCAGTCTTACAAATTTCAAAACTCCGCCATTTCTCTCCTCACATCCACCACTGCTGGCGGCTCACCTCCAACTGCGCAACGCTACGCGCTGTTCGCATCCAGCTGCCCAACACTACAATGGCAGACAACAATGCAAACTAGCCACAGACTGCACACATCACAGCCAGTGATTTTCATACAGAGCGCTACGTAACGTTGCCAATAAGAAAACTTAAACAGCCTACTTACATAGCCCCCATGCTCCCCACAAAAAATTTTACAAATTGTTTTGGGCAGTGGCCAATAATGATTTGATAAAATTTTTCATAGTTACAATAACAAAGAAATCAAATGCACACACTTATTGATACAATGTTGGTCAAAAGCTAAAATTTTCTCGCAGCCCATAAAGACGGTCCTGATCATCCATCAGAGTAAAATTGCAGTGTTTTTTTTTTTTTCCTTAAAGTCTGCACACGGAAGTAGTGGATTTCCATGCAATCTTGAAGAAGTAGTGTTGTCCTTCCAACGGAAAGACAGTGCTGACTCTTGACATGCAGACAGGTATTGGTCCACAACAGAGCAAACCCACAGCAGAATCAGTCGAAATTTTGAAGAGTATTGGTAGGTAGGTCATCACAGAGCAGACCCACTGTAGTCCTGGTAGAGATTACGGTATTGGTGGGCCACCAGAGGTGCAGACCCACTGCAGTCCTTGTAGAAATAATGGTACTGGTGAGTCAGCAAAGGTGTAGACCCACTGTAGTCCTTGTAGAAATAATGGTATTGGTGGGTCATCAAAGATGCAGACCCACTGTAGTCCTTGTAGAGATGGCCAGCAGTCATCTGTTGTAACTGTGCAGGTGCACAATCACCATTGAAGAGTCTTGCGGATAATATAGCAAGTCCATAACCACCACTTGTGCACTCACAAAGTTTTTGGAATTGTCCTTAGAACCAGCAATGCTGTTATCCAGTCCCTTGCTGAATTATTAACACACGTGCAAACACTAACAGTCCCTACTTCTCACATATTGTCCATATACTATGACCAACAGAAACGTGTGCAGTGAAATGGAACATACAAGTTAATAATATGATGAACTGGTGTCAATTACAATTTTATAACATAAGAATACAATACATCATTAAAGAACATAATAGTACAGATAACTTTTGTAGTAATACGGGCTTTACAAAAGAATCGAACTAACATATACATCAGTGTTACAAGAATTATGACATAAGTAAATATAAAAATAATGAGAATAGTTTTCGAAACATTAATTTCACACTTGAGCACTGAAACAGAACAGAAAAAATAATGTCTAAACATCTTTACAAAGAAAATAACATATTATCAGAAAAATTCTACAACATAAATCTTATTAGCTAAATACATAAAGACTGGAAAAACACAAATATACAAGAGTACACAAACACATAGCAGAATAACACAGGGGGAAAGGACAGGGTTTGTTTTCAGTGCAGTATTTTGCATGGAGATCTCCCTTCGTTCATCATTATTCCCAAAAGTCCTATCTAAGCCTGCTTTCTGTATTCTGTTCACATCCTCTTTCAAAAATAGTTTTTCTCCACTGTACACTTATAGCTTCTCAATGCATTTCTTCCAATTCATCATAGTTAGTTTCTTATATAGTCTACCCCCTCTTAAGCTAACTTAAATCTACTGAGCTCAGATGCTAAACTAAGGGACGAGGCAATGCAGCAGCATAAAACAATTAATAGAAACAGCAATGAAAAAAAAATGGAAATTGTCAAAGCAAGCTGAAGTAAATCTAAATTTCCAAGCAATGCAACATTACAACTAATATGAGCCAATGTGCAGCAACAAGAAAAATAAATCAGTAGTAAAACTAGATTAACAGAGTAATACAAAGTGAAATTTAATAGCACTATGCCTGGCAAGCAGCAGCAGCAAATGCAATAACTTATATCTAATCATGAAAAAGCTCAAGCAGAAAAAATATTACAGTAAAGGTGGCCATGTCTAATACCTATGTCACATCCTAACACTAGAGTGATGCATCACTGTAACTTGCTCTAGCAGACAAGTTACCAAGTCACTGACAAAAATTATGTATGCAATTCCTGTGAAGTGGAAATGTCTTTTTGTGCTCCCTCATTTTTTTTTTTTTGAGTACATCCATCATAAAGTTATTTTTTACTGGATACTAATAGTGTTGAAAAATCATAATATACATAGCAGTTCATGACATCCAGTCTTACAAATTTCAAAACTCCGCCATCTCTCTCCCCACATCCACCACTGCTGGCGGCTCACCTCCAACTGCGCAACGCTACGCGCTGTTCGCATCCAGCTGCCCAACACTACAATGGCAGACAACAATGCAAACTAGCCACAGACTGCACACAGCACAGCCAGTGATTTTCATACAGAGCGCTACGTAACGTTGCCTATAAGAAAACATAAACAGCCTACTTACAAGCTAATGCTGTTGTCATTGACTGTACCTGTCCGATACACCACGGTCATTTGAGAGTATGACGAAGTATCCTGCAGTCGTTTAAGCCAGTATACGCCACATCGTCCTTCCGACCATCGCTGTCACCCGCACCGTATATATTATTGATCGGCTGAGACGAGATGTCCATCCGACGATCCGACGGCCGCGAGGATCTGGTTGTCGCTCGAGTCTGATATCATTCTTTCCATCTCCATCTAGGACGCCCAGTCACCAAGCTGGAGGTGTGGTACGTTAGGCGACGCATGACGTCGCATGACGATGTCTTAGCCGCAAAATCGCCAACGGGCTCGTCAGTGAGGTGAGCATCGTCAACTTGGCTTCGTCCTTGGGCGGACGGTGCCAGCAGCGGACCAGGAATCGTTGGTGTGAGGACCACAGCCCTGGTCGCAGATGGATTTTCCTCATCCTCCTGCAACGTGTCACCAGCTCGAGAGTCATTTCCTGCAGACAGCCTCCTCTCCTTTCGTCGCTTGGGCGATTTCTGCTTGCGGGAATGCGTGTCCGCGTCCTGTGAATCACGACAAACAGTAGGCATCTCCCGATCCTCCGTGTCCGAGCTCGAATCGATTTGCTGATGCTCTCCTTCCTCACACGGCTGGGGTGCTGCTGTCGAGCACGGCGACGGTTCCGATGGAGGCTGCGTCCGCGTGGGCGCAGAAACCGGGCCCGCGGGGATCACCAACTGGAACGGAGCAACGTCCGCGTCCGACATGTTTCTCGCTGCCTCACCTCATGTAATAGGCAGCGTTGTCGGTTTCGATATAGGCGTCGTGTCTGCACGTGGTATCTGGACGAGGCGTCGCTGCAGGCATTCAGAGCGTGCATGCCCTTCCTGCGCGCACCCTGAGCAAGTCCGTGGTTGACCGTCGTAATGACGATCGCTCGACAGCCACCAACGGTCACGTACGATGGGATGTGTTTACGCAGTTCGAGTCGCACCTGACGCACTCCATTCAGTACAGGATACGTCTCGAACGTATGCCACTTTTCTTTCACGTGACTTACAAGGGAACCTCCCCATCGCACCCCCCTCAGATTTAGTTATAAGTTGGCACAGTGGACAGGCCTTGAAAAACTGAACACAGGTCAATCGAGAAAACACGAAGAAGTTGTGTGGAACTATGAAAAATTAAGCAGAATATACAAACTGAGGAGTCCATGGGCAACATGGGCCACATCAAGGTTATTCTGAGGTTTAGAGGGCCGTGGTCCCGTGGTTGGCGTGAGCAGCTGCGGTGCGAGAGGTCCTTGGTTCAAGTCTTCCTTCGATCCTAAAATTTTATTTTCAGACAATTATCAAAGCTCAGGCACTCATACATAATCAACTTCGCTTTCCAAAATTCCAGGACATATTCAGATTTGCCTGTACATATGCAGGATTTTACGGTCTACACACGGAAAAATTTGAAAACGTTAAAAACATATGTTTTGACAGAGCACAGGGAAAAGTGTGCGACTGTGAAAATGTTGGATTCATTTGTTGCAGTTTATGTGACAAACTCTTATATTTTCATCACTTTTTTGGGAGTAATTCTCACATCCACAAGAAAGATTAAATCGGGCAATGTAGAAGAATCTTTTTACCCATTCGCCAAGTGTACAAGTTAGCTGGGTCGACAACATATTCCGTCATGTGACGCACTTGCCCTCACCAGTGTCGTATAGAATATATCAGACGTGTTTTCCTGTGGAGGAATCGGTTGACCTATGACCTTGCGATCAAATGTTTTCGGTTCCCATAGGAGAGGCACGTCCTTTCGTCTACTAATCGTGCGGTTTTGCGGTGCGGTCGCAAAACACGGACACTAAACTTATTACAGTGAAGAGAGACGTCAATGAACGAATGGGCAGATCATAACTTTGCGAAAATAAAAAAAAATATTCACTTGAGGGGACACTTGAACCAAGGAACTTTCGTTCCACAACTGCTCACGCTAACCACGGGACCACGACGCTCCTGAGTTCATACGTTCCTTAATGTTGCATATTTTCGCATGGACTACTCAGTTTGGAAATTTTGCTTATTTTTTCATAGTTCCACACAACTTCTTCCTGTCTTCTCGATTGATCTGTGTTCAGTTTTTCAAGGCCTATCCACTGTGCCAACTTATAACTAAATCTGAGGGGGGTGCGATGGGGAGGTTCCCTTGTTAGTACTTCCCCGTAAGGTCGCAGCGCGTTCACAACAAGCGTGGCCGGAACTTCAAACGGCAGTTCGAAGATTCGTATGTTCCAAACGCCGAGTCCTGCATGGTCGACAGTCACTACACCCACGTTGCCGTCCGAATGGTGGAAACGATATCCATCGGCGGAACGGCGAAGAAGTCGTTCGCACACTGCTTCGTCGACAAGTTTCAGGTAAACTCTACTAGAGATGATCGAAAGATGATTACCGACAAGGTCCTGTGGATCGACGTGCATTACTTCACGCAGGAAACGCTCTTCTTCGTATGCTTTAGGTCTTGCGTACTGAGCATCGAACGTTACTTTAATCGTGGCCTTTCTATAAGAAAGCGCCATCGTCGTTCGAGGTGGATCGCTTACGCCGAAATATCACTCTACCCGTGCGAGTAAACAACGGACCGCTTGCGGAGTGCCGCACAACGCCCCGCGCGCGTCCGCTTCACAATACGGCTGAGAGCCTAGGCAAGACTCTTTACTTTTATGCATTATTCTTTTAACACTTAAAATATTCCAACTCATCTATTACACATCTCTGCCTTAGAATTTTCCCAGTAATTTAATTTTTCAGCTGCAGTGGCTTTGACAGCACAATATTTATCAAACAGTTCTGCAAAAAAATGGTTCAAATGGCCCTGAGCACTATGGGACTTAACATCTGAGGTCATCAGTCCCCTATAACTTAGAACTACTTAAACCTAACTAACCTAAGGACATCACACACATCCATGCCCGAGGCAGCTTTCGAACCTGCGACCGTAGCGGTCGCGCGGTTCCGGACTACAGCGCCTAGAACCCCATGGCCACAGCGGCCGGCAACAGTTCTGCACTATTATCTTCTACACAGCTTACTTTCTGAATCAATGGTATACTTAATGAATGTCACTCCACTGTAGTTCCTCTTTCAAAATGGTCCAACAATGTAAATTATAATCTGAAAACTGCGGCAGTGGATATTGGCACTCGAGTGCCAATAGCGTCATATGGATGTTGACACACTGCGCGTCCTTGGCCGTGGAAGCAGGATATTATGTTTGATAATTCAGAAATAATCATGGATAAACTAAAGTGTTTTGTGTATTCAATAACAGTCGGTATTACATGGGCTCTTATGATATCGCAATTTTGAAAAAAAAAAATTGTTCAAATGGCTCTCAGCACTATGGAACTTAACATCTTAGGTGATCAGTCCCCTAGAACTTAGAACTACCTAAACCTAACTAACCTAAGGACATCACACACATCCATGCCCGAGGCAGGATTCGAACCTGCGACCGTAGCGGTCGCGTGGTTCCAGACTGAAGCGCCTAGAACCGCTCGGCCACCCCAGCCGGCTTAAAAAAAATAATTTAAAAAACAATAGCTATAAAATTATGAAAATGTGACGTTTTGCATTGTTTCTCGCAGTCAGTTTTAACGGAAAACCTGTAAACAGCAACGGCACGAGTTAAGATACTTTTTCCGACATCTACCAACAAGATCCAGGATTTCAGGGCATTTAAAACACTACACAAATTGTTTTCATATATTGATAATGAATTCACGGATTTGACTCTCTCGTAAGTCAGTTATGAAAGATCTGCCAACTTACATACTTAACGTCATTGACTGTGCATGTACACAGATACACAGATACAACTTTCGCAGAATATACGAGGTGTGGCTAGAAAAAAAACCGGACTAGTACCGGTGAAACAATAAAACGAATGCAATAAGGCTGAAAGTCGCGTGGCCTGTCACGTGACTCTCGCTCCGCCTACTGCTCGAGTTTCATCTGCCTCCTGCACTCAGTCTGCCCGTGGCGTCTGTTTTAAGTAGTTGACGTTTTGTCTGTGCGTCGGAAAATGTTGAGTGTACGGAAAGAACAGCGTGTTAACATCAAATTTTGTTTCAAACTAGGAAAATCTGCAAGTGAAACGTTTGTAATGTTACAACAAGTGTACGGCGATGATTGTTTATCGCGAACACAAGTGTTTGAGTGGTTTAAACGATTTAAAGATGGCCGCGAAGACACCAGTGATGACACTCGCACTGGCAGACCATTGTCAGCAAAAACTGATGCAAACATTGAAAAAATCGGTAAACTTGTTCGACAAGATCGCCGTTTAACAATCAGAGCAGTGTCTGAGTTAACAGGAGTTGACAAGGAAAGTGTTAGGCAGATTCTTCATGAAAGTTTCAACATGAACAAAGTGTGTTCAAAAATGGTTCCAAAGTGTCTCACAATTGAACATAAGGAACGCCGAAGAATGATTTGTTCTGACATCCTGGAAAACATTGAAAGTGATCCCACCTTCTTACAAAATGTTATTACTTGCGATGAATCGTGGTTTTTTACTTACGATCCCGAAACTAAACGCCAATCGATGCATTGGAAAACTCCTGGTTCTCCACGACAAAAAAAAGCACGAATGTCAAAATCGAAATTCAAGGCAATGATGATTGTTGTTTTTTTTTTTTTTACATCAAAGGGATTGTGCACATTGATTGGGTACCAGAGGGACAAACAGTGAATCAGCATTACTACATTAGCGTCCTGGCTACCCTACGTGAGCGAGTACGGAGAAAACGGAACGATTTGTGGAGAAAAAAGTCATGGATCCTTCACCAAGACAATGCCCCAGCTCACAGTGCGTTGTCAGTGAAGACGTTTTTGGCAAAACACAACATTCCCATCTTAGATCATCCACCCTACTCACCTGATTTGGCCCCCTGTGACTTTTTTCTTTTCCCTAAAGTCAAGTCAGCTTTGAAAGGAACTAGATTTGAGACTGTTGAAGCAGTAAAAGAAAAAGCGACGGAAGTAATGTATGGACTTACCGAAAATGATCTGCAGCATTGCTATGAACAGTAGAAAATTCGTATGGAGCGGTGTAGAGACCGAGGAGGAGAGTACATTGAAGGAGATAACATGAAATTGTAAATAATTGTAAATAAATGTTTTTTCCAGCATCAGTCCGGTTTTTTTCTAGCCGCACCTCGTATGCAAAGCACTTCCTGGAAATTCAAACATTTAACAATTCATGTAACATGCACAACTGTACTACGTCATGCATACAGTCGCCTGACCTGAGGCAAAAGGTTTGCTATTAGAGCGAGATTCTAGTAATAGCCTACTCGATGGGAGTCTTTTCACCTGATTATTTGCGACTGATAACCATAAGAAAAATAACATACAGAAATAGACGCACTACTGGTCACCAACATAAATAAGGCACATACAATGGCACAACAATATTTTACTATCTTTAGAAGTACAGAACTTAATATTTCACCGTCGCCCCCGGTAGCTAATGCCGGCACGGTAGCTCAGCGTGTTTGGTCAGAGGGTTTAGTCACCCTCTGTAATAAAAAAAACCGAGTAAACGGATTAACGAACAACTTGAACCAGAGTCATCGGACATCCGCCACGAACAAATTCAACGAACAAGATATAGAACAAAAATGAGATAAAAAAGTGGTCACTGCGATAGAATATCAATCCTAAGCGCCCGGGTTCGATTCCCGGCTGGGTCGGAGATTTTTTCCGCTCAGGGAAGTGGCCGAAGTGGCGCCAAATCGAAAGACTTCCACCCGGCGATCGGTCTACCTGACGGGAGGCTTTAGTCACAGGACATTCACATTTTTTAATATTTCACAGTGAACAAAAATTTACACAATGACCCTTTTAATTAACAACCTTTAATCGTTTCATGCGATTTCACGGGACGGTATCTCAGATGATAGAATTGCACTGTAGCTATCATCTCTGAAATTCGTGTACCTGTAATTATTTTATTCCTTGATTAATTACGTTTTTTATATCTTTTTTATTAAGCAAATGTTTGTCAGAACATCGTATTATCCGCATTTACCCAACAACTGAGAAGAGCGTGACTACCTCAGAATTTGTCATACTTCTGTATTTATTTAATAAATAGTTTACTATTTTGCCGGTAACTTTATTAGAAATGGTTCAGCCGCGCGGGATTAGCCGAGCGGTCTAGGCGCTGCAGACAAGGACTGTGCGGCTGGTCCCGGCGGAGGTTCGAGTCCTCCCTCGAGCATGGGTGTGTGTGTTTGTCCTTAAGATAATTTAGGTTACGTAGTGTGTAAGCTTAGGGACTGATGACCTTAGCAGTTAAGTCCCATAAGATTTCACACACATTTGAAATGGTTCAAATGGCTCTGAGCACTATGGGACTTGACTTCCGAGGTCATCAGTCCCCTAGAACGTAGAACTACTTAAATCTAACTAACCTAAGAACATCACACACATCCATGCCCGAGGCAGGATTCGAACTTGCGACCGTAGCGGTCGCGCGGTTCCAGACTGTAGCGCCTAGAACCGCTCGGCCACCCCGGCCGGCTAACTTTATTAAAATGTCGATTGAAAGTGCTAATAAAAACTGTGCTAATTTAAAAGTGGTCAGTCGCATGTGTTAGCGGACCTCACAACTGAACAGACACTTCTGACAAGCAGGCCTAAATAATTGGTTAAACAATATATAAGGACAGTCTGTTGTCATTTATCATGAGCGCACTTGCGCAAGAATATTGGCTTATTTATTTATGGAAAAACATTTATTTATAATTATTGTAAATTATCTGAATTTGACAGAATGTTTGTAACATTTCTTTGTGTAAATATAGTTGTTACATGTTAGTTTAGTCCGGGAAAGTGGTCATGTTGATTCAGATCATGTCTTCAGAGCTTAAGGATGATGTATTTTTGGTGGGGATGGCTTTCAGCCAATGGAAAAGCATATAGCAGCGAAACACTACGGGAGTCAAGTGGAGACAAGGACTTATCGAGTGAAGAGCTCAAGGGAGCGATTCTGGACACTTTTACGCGTGTTCTGGGAGGATGCAGACCTGCCTGTGATAACGAGTGGTATTCGACTGTGGAGGTGATTGTTTCTGGGCTGTGAATTGCTGCTGCGTACTTTAACTTCTCAGTGGACGTGTACAGTATTTAGAGGTGTTTGAATGTGCTCCAGAGTGGGTGCCTAACTTTTTTCCACTTCATTTACGTAACTGAGGATAGACAGAGTATGGGTTACTATTCTTTGTATCACACGTGTTAATTTGTAAATTGTCATATTGAACTCGGAACTGTTTCGAGCTGGTGAATGTTTAATGTATTGTGATCACGAAATGGACTTAATTTTCGCGAGTCTTTGAAGACTATTTAGTTTGGGAATTTTGCTACCATTGTATAACGCTTCCAACATAACTTAACTGCATTTGATAAGGGTATTTTCTGTCTGTATTTTAATTGAATATCGTAGGACCACTTTCCGTTCATTTGAGATGTTATTGGCCACAAGCCACTGCTTCACAGATGCTACGAGGGGCGTTTGAAAAGTCCGTGCAATGTCCGAGGTCATGTTTAGTTATAGTAGCATCTTTCGAAAGAACGCACACAAAGTTTCAGCCATATTGGTCTATTTCTTTGTGTTTGGCATTCGTGTGAATCAAGGAAGTCGAGTTATTGTCAAAAAATGGACGAAAAAGAATTTCGTGTCGTGATTAAACATTACTTTATGAAAGGCAAAACGCCTCAGAAGACTAAAGGGAAGCTTGATAAACATTACAGTGACCCTGCACCTTCGATTACAACGGTTTATAAGTGGTTTAAAAATTTTCGGAGTGGCCATAGGGTCACAAGTGATGCTGACGTTCTGGACGACCTGTGGAGGTTACGACTCCAGAAATCATTGATAAAATCCATGATATGGTGATGGATGACAGAAGAGTTAAGGTGCGTGAGATTGCTAGTGCTGTGGGCATCTCGAATGAACGGGTACATAATAATTTGCATAAACATTTGGACATGAGAAAGCTATCCACAAGATGGGTTCCGCGATTGCTCACGCTTGACCAAAAACGGAATCGTGTGAAGTGTTGCAAGGATGGTTTGCAGCTGTTCAGGAAGAATCCGCAGGACTTTAAGCGTCGTTTCGTCACTGTGGATGAAACATGGATACATTACTATAATCCTGAAACCAAACAACAATCTAAGCAATGGGTTACCAAGGGAGAATCTGCACCAAAAAAGGCGAAGACCATTCCTTCGGCCGGAAAGGTTATGGCGACTGTCGTTTGGAATTCGGAAGGGATAATCCTCATCGACTATCTGGAAAATGGTAAAACTATTACAGGTGACTATTATTCATCGTTATTGAACCGTTTTAAAACCGAGCTGCAAGAAAAACGCCGGCGACTAGACCGCAAAAAAGTCCTTTTCCATCGCGACAATGCATCATCACACACCTTAGCAGTTGTGGTCGCAAAATTAATGGAAATAGGATTCCAACTCGTTTCACATCCCCCCTATTCTCCAGACTTGGCTCCCTCGGACGTCTATTTATTCCCCAATTTGAAGAAATGACTGGCAGGACAAATGTTTTATTCAAACGAGGAGGTGATTGCAGTTACTAATAGCTATTTCGCAGACTTGGACAATTCCTATTTTTTGGAAGGGATCAACAAATTAGAACAGCGTTGGACGAAGTGTATAAGTCTAAAAGGAGACTATGTCGAAAAATAAAGAAGGTTTACCCCAAACACGTAAGTAGTTTTTATTTTTGCACGGACTTTTCAAGCGCCCGTCGTACTTTCTGACAGGCTGCATTTTCACGCAAACAGTCATCGTCTCCGAATTTTTCCTCTGCTGTATGCAGCACACAATGTTTTAAAATATGTTCATGCCCTTTCTCATATAACGTTCTCTTAAGGGCAATGAGGGGACCACACACTAACCTCCGTACCATAAAACCACCTCCTCCCTACTTCACTGCTGGCACTACATGTGATGGTAGTAGTGTTCTCCAGGTACCAGGTATTCGCCAAACTCAAACCACTGCATCGGATTGCCACAAGGCATAGTGTGGTTTATCACTCCATGGTGGTTCCTGAAAAGGGGCAGCAGCCTTTTCAGTAGTTGCAGGGGCAACAGTCTGAATGATTGACTGATCTGGCCCTGTAACAATAACCAAAACGGCCTTGCTGTGCTGGTACTGCGAACGGCTGACAGCAAGGGGAAACTACAGCCGTAATTTTTCCCGAGGGCACGCAGCTTTACTGTATGGTTAAAATATTCCGGAGGTAAAATAGTCCCCCATTCGGATCTCCGGGCGGGGATTACTCAAGAGGACGTCGTTTTCAGGAGAAAGAAAAGCGGTGTTCTACGGATCGGAGCGTGGAATGTCAGATCTCTTAATCGAGCAGGTAGGTTAGAAAATTTAAAAAGGCAAATGGATAGGTTATAGTTAGATATAGTGGGAATTAGTGAAGTTCGGTGGCAGGAGGAACAAGACTTTTGGTCAGGTAATTACAGGGTTTTAACAAAATCAAATAGGGGTAATGCAGGAGTAGGATTAAAAATAAATAAAGAAATAGGAGAGCGAGTAAGCTACTACAAACAGCATAGTGAACGCATTATTGTGGCCAAGATAGACACGAAGCCCATGCCTATTACAGTAGTACAAGTTTATATGCCAACTAGCTCTGCAGATGATGAAGAAATTGATGAAATGTATGATGAGATAAAAGAAATTATTCAGGTAGTGAAGGGGGACAAAAATTTAATAGTCATGGGTGACTGGAATTCGAGAGTAGGAAAACGGAGAGAAGGAAACATAGTAGGTGAATATGGATTGGGAGTAAGAAATGAAAGAGGAAGCCGTCTGGTAGAATTTTGCACAGAGCATAACTTAATCATAGCTAACACTTGGTTCCAGAATCATAAAAGAAGGTTGTATACATGGAAGGATTCCGGAGATATGAAAAGGTATTAGATAGATTATATAATGGTAAGACAGAGATTTAGGAACCAGGTTTTCAGTTGTAAGACATTTCCAGGGGCAGATGTGGACTCTGACCACAATCTATTGGTTACGAACTGTAGATTAAAACTGAAGAAACTGCAAAAAGGCGGGAATTTAAGGAGATGGGACCTGGATAAACTGACTAAACCAGAGGTTGTAGCCGGCCGGTGTGGCCGTGCGGTTAAAGGCGCTTCAGTCTGGAACCGTGTGACCGCTACGGTCGCAGGTTCGAATCCTGCCTCGGGCATGGATGTGTGTGATGTCCTTAGGTTAGTTAGGTTTAATTAGTTCTAAGTTCTTGGCGACTAATAACCTCAGAAGTTAAGTCGCATAGTGCTCAGAGCCATTTGAACCATTTGAACCAGAGGTTGTACAGAGTTTCAGGGAGAGCATAAGGGAACAATTGACAGCAATGGGAGAAAGAAGTACAGTACAAGAAGAATGGGTAGCTCTGAGGGATGAAGTAGTGAAGGCAGCAGAGGATCAAGTAGGTAAAAAGACGAGGGCTAGTAGAAATCCTTGGGTAACAGAAGAAATATTGAATTTAATTGATGAAAGGAGAAAATATAAAAATCCAGTAAATGAAGCAGGCAAAAAGGAATAAAAACGTCTCAAAAATGAGATCGACAGAAAGTGCAAATTGGCTAAGCAGGGATGGCTAGAGGACAAATGTAAGGATGTAGAGGCTTATCTCACTAGGGGTAAGATAGATACTGCCTACAGGAAAATTAAAGAGACCTTTGGAGAGAAGAGAACCGCTTGTATGAATATCAAGAGCTCAGATGGCAACCCAGTTCTAAGCAAAGAAGGGAAAGCAGAAAGTTGGAAGGAGTATATAGAGGGTCTATACAAGGGCGATGTACTTGAGGACAATATTATGGAAATGGAGGAGAATGTAGATGAAGATGAAATGGGAGAAAGATACTGCGTGAAGAGTTTGACAGAGCACTGAAAGACTTGAGCCGAAACAAGGCCCCGGGAGTTGACAACATTCCATTAGAACTACTGTTGGCCTTGGGAGAGCCAGCCCTGACAAAGCTCTACCATCTGGTGAGCAAGATGTATGAGACAGGCGAAATACCCTCAGACTTCAAGAAGAATATAATAATTCCAATCCCAAAGAAAGCAGGTATTGACAGATGTGAAAATTACCGTACTATCAGTTTAATAAGCCATGGCTGCAAAATACTAACACGAATTCTTTACAGACGAATGGAAAAACTGGTAGAAGCCGACCAGGGGGAAGATCAGTTTGGATTCCGTAGGAATGTTGGAACACGTGAGGCAATATTGACCTTACGACTTATCTTAGAAGAAACATTAAGGAAAGGCAAACCTACGTTTCTAGCATTTGTCGACTTAGAGAAAGCTTTTGACAATGTTGACTGGAATACTCTCTTTCAAATTCTAAAGGTGGCATGGGTAAAATACAGTGAGCGAAAGGCTATTTACAATTTGTACAGAAACCATGGACTATATGAACATAACTGCAGACCACCTGCCTCTCTGCATGATTGATGTCTTCCCCAACTATGGTGGCATTTTCCAGCACGATAACTGTCCTTGTCATAAGACCATAATAGTACTACAGTGGTTTGAGGAGCATGATAGCAATTTACGTGAATTGTGTGACCTGTGAGTCGACAGTTCGGTGCCACATACCTCAGCAAACGTACCAAGACTGGGCGAATCCATGCCATTGCATTTGTATTGCGTTCGAGAGGTGGACGAATAAAGTGTGATCAGGGAAAGACTTTACGCTCACGCTGTACGTCTGGTTCATCGGTGCTCTATAATTCGGCGGCGTAAGAATCACCTGATACAACAGTACATTTGATATGCTTTAGAATGTAAGTTAGCAGGTTGGTGGGACGGACTTTGTATGTCATGAAGATTTCCATCGACCGGTTTTGTAGACATCCTGTTTCAAATTCAGTCTTGAATTTAGAAAAACGTATTTGATTCCCCCCCCCCTTTCCCCCATTGAATATCTGTTTATAAGGGCTGACTATTTTAGAAAGATTGTGCAGCTTTTGTTGAAGTCAATTACTAGGTATATATATTGGATAGTCTGATGTATAGTTCTGTTATGTATTAACATATTTTTTTAGGAATTTTGAGCTATTTACGTGTTCTATGTAGGTTAAGCTGCAAGTATCCGTGGTTGTTAATAACTCTGTTCAACCGTTGCACTTGTAGATGTAGATGTATGAATATCGAAAATTGCGTTTGTTGTAGCTTTCTTTATCGCTCTGAACTGTGCACTATAACACTCGTTACTATGGTCAATCTGTAAGTTCAGTGGTTTAAAAACTGCGTGCATTTTCAGAAAATCGTTTGTTGCATAAGTATTATTATTTCCAGTCCTTTATTTAACATGCACGGCAGAAGCAAAAGTTTAATATGAATCTGCTACCATCAGAACATACTTAATCTCGGTTTTCTAACAAATACGGGCCAAAATTAACGTGGTTTGCTGGCCACGCATTTTAAATATTTTTTTACTGTCACATGGATACGCGGGAAAGATTTTGTGGGGTGGTTTGATCGGTTCTTCAATAAGCGCCTTAATATTCAATGCTTTCCTGTTGCCCAGCTCTGGGGTAGTTCGAAAATAACTGAAATAGTTTCTTTATTATAGTTTCGTCATCATAAACAACAATTCCAACAGGCTATGAAAACACGAGCATTTTATGCGTTATATAAAGTCATTAGATAACTTTGGCTTACTATTTACTGTGTCTAATATGCGGAGTTTTGATCCGCCAGGTTGTTGTTGAGTGAATAACTGTTACGTGTTTTCTGCTACCGATCCTTTTCATCAGACCTTTTGGCGTTCGATGATCGTTTATCCCGTTATATATTTCACCACACGTTTATAAATTTTTGAGTACGGGTAGAAGTTTTATCTTTTTTTTGGAAGCTTATTTTCAGCGAGCAATGTTCTTTTATGCTTCACGTCCTATATAGTGCCCTGACTTACAGTTGGTGGAATGCCGAGCCCTCGAAATTATGGTAGGTTCCATAAGGTAAATCGAGATAAGCAGCTGTCTGCTCCGAGAATTAGATGTCTGAATTTCTTAGTAATGTACTTAAAAGTTTTAATATTCAGTCAATAATTAAGCACCCACTGTGTGTCTTAGTGCGTTAATATGAATAATCCCAAGTTGCACCGCGTTTTGGAGTCCATGTTAAACTGTATGTTTCTCAAAGACTGACTGGGTAAATTAGTTCTAACGTCCGAAGAAGACAAAGACCTACACCTTCAATAGAACCATGCCTAATAAAGCATTGAGATTTCAATTGTGAATTCGTTAAGAGACGTATCTGTGTCAACTGATGGCCCATATACACTTATGAATAACCGAATCCGAGATAGCTGTTTCGCCAAGGTGAATTACTAAACGAACATGTTACATGTCTGATGTGTCAGCAGACACTTCATTGCACAGGAAAGACACGCTAAATTTGGCATTTTATCGTGGCCATTTCGGGAGGTGAGGGAGTGTGTTACACAGGACACTCCCCTCCGAAGTAATGCATACACTAGGATTAACGTGCCAACACGTCACGTATGTGATGCATAGTTCGAATTAGGGAAAACTGCAGTCCATGAGTCGACTGCCATGGAGAACAACGTATTTATGTAAGGGGTCGTATTAGAGTAGTACGATTGTAACAGAGGGCTATACAGCCAACAATGTAACAAATTATAGCTAATTCAGTCCTGTACAACAATAACAACAATCAACAGTGAGCAGCCGTAACACCAAGTATACTATAAAAAAATCCACACAGCTCATGTGTAACTGTGAACGCCACAAGTCGCAAGTCAAAGGCGTGAGTCTTGCAGAAATACCGCCACTGGACACTTGAAGCATATAAGAAGGTCTCCTGAATTAATGAGTGACGATACATGTTGTACATGTCCATGGCATGATACAAGTACCTGCCAATTCATGTGTCGCAATGCATCTCACCTGCCTGCAGAATACCGTTCAAGCATATGCTGAAAGCCCTATGGAATGTTTAAAATGACAGAAACAGGTTCTCTGTTAACTTTGCCAACGCTCGATACAGCAACCCGCTGTCCATTCCTGTGCATCTGTTGTCCGTCTACAGCTCCCACAAGGCCGTCTGTTCTTTAAGCAGGACAATGCACCAGCTGATCGCTCCCTAAATATGTCAGAATTGTTAGAGGAACATTCCACTGACTTGAGGGTGACGCTGATCACACCTGTAAAGCGATCAATAGAGACACCTCCAAGTAATTTCCACGTTTTGGGGGAGGCGCTTAAGTGGCGATGGGTCGAAATAGTTCACTAATGTATTAGGTGCCACGTGGGGTGCATCCCACGATGCGTTCCCTATGTCATCAGCGCGAAAGGGTGTGCTGAATACTATTCAAGGATTACCTCTATTTTAACTACCCATAAATGTACTCAGGTCAGCCAGGACATTATAACCACCGACCTACTATTGATATATATCCGTCCAGGCGATAGCAGCGTCACCTGGCGAGCAATGAGTGCTAGTCAGACACACGCACTGCGCATATTAGAGTATTAAGGGCTATGCGGGCTACAGTACAGCAAATTACTCGCTAATTCAGTCCTGTACAACTATAACGACAATCAACAGTGAGCAGCCGTAACAACCAACATACTGTAAAAAGATCCACGCAACTCATGTGTAACTGTGAACGCCACAAGTTATTAAGCGTGCTGTCCGTGTGTAGAATAGGGAAGGCGCGCGAGCTATCTGAGTTTGACCGATGGCAGATTGTGATGGCTAGTAGGCTCGGCACGAGCATTTCGGAAATTGCACGACTTGTCGGATGTTCGAGGAGTGCTGTGGTAAGTGTTTTCAACACGTGGTCAGACCAAGGTGAAACCACGTCCAGACGTCGTGGGATAGAGCAGTCACCACTCATTGCAGACGTCGCACGTGGTAGGCTGGGCAGACTGGTAATACACTACTGGCCATTAAAATTGCTACACCACGAAGATGACGTGCTACAGACGCGAAATTTAATCGACAGGAACAAGATGCTGTGATATGCAAATGATTAGCTTTTCAGGGCATTCACACAAGGTTGGCGCCGGTGGCGACACCTACAACGTTCTGACATGAGGAAAGTTTCCAACCGATTTCTCATACACAAACAGCAGTTGAACGGCGTTGTCTGGTGAAACGTTGTTGTGATGCCTCGTGTAAGGAGGAGAAATGCGTACCATCACGTTTCCGACTTTGATAAAGGTCGGATTGTTGCCTTTCGCAATTGCGGTTTATCGTATCGCGACATTGCTGCTCGCTTTGGTGGAGATCAAATGACTGTTAGCAGAACATGGAATCGGTGGGTTCACGAGGGTAATACGGAACGCCGTGCTGGATCCCAACGTATCACTAGCAGTCGAGATGACAGGCATCTTATCCGCATGGCTGTAACGGATCCTACAGCCACGTCTCGATCCCTGAGTCAACAGATGGGGACGTTTGCATGACAACAACCATCTGCACGAACAGTTCGATGACGTTTGCAGCAGCATGGACTATCAGCTCGGAGACCGTGGCTGTGGTCACCCTTGACGCTGCATCACAGTCAGGAGCACCTGCGATGGTGTACTCAACGACGAACCTGGGTGCACGAATGGCAAAACGTCATTTTTTCGGATGAATCCAGGTTCTGTTTACTGCATCATGATGATCGCATCCGTGTTTGGCGACATCGCGGTGAACCCACATTGGAGGCGTGTATTCTTCGAAATGTTTCAAATGGCTCTGAGCACTATGGGACTCAACATCTATGGTCATCAGACCCCTAGAACTTAGAACTACTTAAACTTAACTAACCTAAGGACATCACACAACACCCAGTCATCACGGTGTACTCGTCATCGCCCGGCGGGATGGTATGGGGTGCCATTGGTTACGTGTCTCGGTCACCTCTTGTTCGCATTGACGGCATTCTGAACAGTGGACGTTACATTTCAGATGTGTTACGACCCTTGGCTCTACCCTTCATTCGATCACTGCGAAACCCTACATTTCAGCAGGATAATGCACGACCGCATGTTACAGGTCCTGTACGGGCATTTCTGGATACAGAAAATGTTCGACTGCTGCCCTGCCCAGCACATTCTCCAGATCTCTCACCAATTGAAAACGTCTGGTCAATGGTGGCCGAGAAACTGGCTCGTCATAATACGCCAGTCACTACTCTTGATGAAGTGTGGTATCGTGTTGAAGCTGCATGGGCAGCTGTACCTGTACACGCCATGCAAGCTCTGTTTGACTCAATGCCCAGGCGTATCAAGGCCATTATTATGGCCAGAGGTGGTTGTTCTGGGTACTGATTTCTCAGGATTTATGCACCCAAATTGCGTGAAAATGTAATCACATGTCAGTTCTAGTACAATATATCTGTTCGATGAATACCGGTTTATCATCTGCATTTCTTCTTTGTGTGGCAATTTTAATGGCCAATAGTGTACATGACAGGGCGGCGAACTGTGGCGGAACTAACATCAGACTTAAATGCTGGGCAGAGTACAAGTGCGTCTGATCGCGCAGTCCATCAAACACTCCTAATTATGGGCCTCAACGGCCCACGACCCGTGTATGAGCCAATGTTAACACCGCGACATCGGCAACTACGACTGAAATGGGCACGTGATCATCAGTACTGGACTTTGGCGCAGCGGCAGGACGTTGCACGGTCTGACGAATTCCGACACCCTCATCATGCCGACGGCAGGGCGCGAATCCGTCGCCTTCCAAGGGAACAGCTCGTTGACACCTCTACTTCTGTCCTGCGGGACGGAGACAAGGTGGCTGCGGCTCCATTATGCTCTGGGGAACATGCACGTGAGCATCCGAGGGTCCAGTGGAGTTCGTGCAAGGCACCATGATAGCCAAGGGGCATCGTACACTGACTGCAGACCACGTACACCGCCTCATGACGATCATGTTTCTCAATGGCAATGGCATTTTTCAACAAGATAATGCGCCATGTCACAAGGCCAGGAGTGTGATGGAATGGTTCGCGGTACACAGTGGTGCGTTACAGTTGATGTGCTGGCCTCTCAACTTGCCAGATCTGAATCCGATCGAACACAATTTGGACGTGATTGAACGTGGCGTCTAAGTTCATCGCCCCTTCCTCTAGATTTATCGGAATTAGGTGCAGATGTGGTGCTAATTCCCTCCAGCGACCTGCCAAGGCCTCATTGCTTCCATGCTAGGACGCGTCGCCGCTGTTATTCGTGCTAAAGATGCACATACCGGCTATTGGGTAGGTGTTCATAATGTTCTGGCTGATCAGTGTATTTGCGCTAGGTTTTTATGCCCTTTTTAAGCGCAAATTAAACGTTTACTTTTTATGTAAAATAGTTGATTAGACAGTCATGAAAATACACTCCTGGAAATGGAAAAAAGAACAAATTGACACCGGTGTGTCAGACCCACCATACTTGCTCCGGACACTGCGAGAGGGCTGTACAAGCAATGATGACACGCACGGCACAGCGGACACACCAGGAACCGCGGTGTTGGCCGTCGAATGGCGCTAGCTGCGCAGCATTTGTGCACCGCCGCCGTCAGTGTCAGCCAGTTTGCCGTGGCATACGGAGCTCCATCGCAGTCTTTAACACTGGTAGCATGCCGCGACAGCGTGGACGTGAACCGTATGTGCAGTTGACGGACTTTGAGCGAGGGCGTATAGTGGGCATGCGGGAGGCCGGGTGGACGTACCGCCGAATTGCTCAACACGTGGGGCGTGAGGTCTCCACAGTACATCGATGTTGTCGCCAGTGGTCGGCGGAAGGTGCACGTGCCCGTCGACCTGGGACCGGACCGCAGCGACGCACGGATGCACGCCAAGACCGTAGGATCCTACGCAGTGCCGTAGGGGACCGCACCGCCACTTCCCAGCACATTAGGGACACTGTTGCTCCTGGGGTATCGGCGAGGACCATTCGCAACCGTCTCCATGAAGCTGGGCTACGGTCCCGCACACCGTTAGGCCGTCTTCCGCTCACGCCCCAACATCGTGCAGCCCGCCTCCAGTGGTGTCGCGACAGGCGTGAATAGAGGGACGAATGGAGACGTGTCGTCTTCAGCGATGAGAGTCGCTTCTGCCTTGGTGCCAATGATGGTCGTATGCGTGTTTGGCGCCGTGCAGGTGAGCGCCACAATCAGGACTGCATACGACCGAGGTACACAGGGCCAACACCCGGCATCATGGTGTGGGGAGCGATCTCCTACACTGGCCGTACACCACTGGTGATCGTCGAGGGGACACTGAATAGTGCACGGTACATCCAAACCGTCATCGAACCCATCGTTCTACCATTCCTAGACCGGCAAGGGAACTTGCTGTTCCAACAGGACAATGCACGTCCGCATGTATCCCGTGCCACCCAACGTTCTCTAGAAGGTGTAAGTCAACTACCCTGGCGAGCAAGATCTCCGGATCTGTCCCCCATTGAGGATGTTTGGGACTGGACGAAGCGTCGTCTCACGCGGTCTGCACGTCCAGCACGAACGCTGGTCCAACTGAGGCGCCAGGTGGAAATGGCATGGCAAGCCGTTCCACAGGACTACATCCAGCATCTCTACGATCGTCTCCATGGGAGAATAGCAGCCTGCATTGCTGCGAAAGGTGGATATACACTGTACTAGTGCCGACATTGTGCATGCTCTGTTGCCTGTGTCTATGTGCCTGTGGTTCTGTCAGTGCGATCATGTGATGTATCTGACCCCAGGAATGTGTCAATAAAGTTTCCCCTTCCTGGGACAATGAATTCACGGTGTTCTTATTTCAATTTCCAGGAGTGTAATTTCTTGTTTGTTCCTGCTGTTAGCAACGTGCAGTTTCGTTGAGAATAAAGACTGGTTTTGACTCTGCCTCGTCCGGCAGCGATACCAACTCCTGAAGAGTACAAACGTCAATATCTGATAATACCATTACAGCTCTGTCAATGTTATCTGAGAATAAACACATGCGTTCAAAACAATCCCTCAGTATGCATGGGCACCCGTATAATCAAGTTCGTTTTATCGCATTTCTAGGAATCACTGACAACAGCGCTTCTGGAATGAGGTAATAGTTCGCCAATCTGATGCAGCTGCTTCGGTCGCGGTGGTCTCGCGGTTATAGGCGCGCAGTCCGGAACCGTGCGACTGCTACGGTCGCAGGTTCAAATCTTGCCTCGGGCATGGATGTGTGAGATGTCCTTAGGTTAGTTAGGTTTAAGTAGTTCTAAGTTCTAGGGGACTGATGACCACAGCTGTTAAGTCCCATAGTGCTCAGAGCCATTTGAACCATTTGATGCAGCTGCGTCACTCCAGGCATTTACTGCAAATGCACTGTTAAGTGGGTGTTTGACTCACTGCACAGTATCACCAAGCGCATGAATACATTTAAAAACGCATTTTTATAGAAAATGTAAAATAAAAAACAAGGTTCATTATTTGAACCATCATTTCATATACAGTGACGGAAAAAAATCGCAACACCAAGAAGGAGTTGTGTGACATAAACGAAAGTTGGTAGGCGTGTTTCTACATCTGAAAGATGATGTCCATTAAAATTTCGCGCAAGTGGCATAGGAGTGGAGCTATTAGGGCCTCTATGAGAATACAAAGCAGGTTTCCTTTAAATAAACGCTGTAACGGTCGTGAGTGTTAGTTACATTTGAGACTAGACGTGCCGAACTGATGTCAGTCAAGAATGCCTTTAAGGTGACAAAGACGCCATTATCAACACCTCACAGTGTTTGATGCTGGATGTGCCTTCTGCAACGCTGCAGAAATATTTGGCAGGAATGTAGCCACTGAACATGATTGCCGGCAGTGGTGGTCACGAGAATGTACGGTCGCAAGAAGACCTGGCTCCGGACGGGCACGTGGTTCTACCGAAACGGGTGACCATCGTGTTCGGCGTATTGCTCTGGCGCGTCGTACTGCATCTGAATCAGTAATCTGAGCAGCAGTTGGCACCACAGTGACACAACGAACTATTGCGAATCGGTTACGTATTTAGTTTAAGTTAGATTAAGCAGTGTCTCAGCCTAGTGACGGATGACCTCAGCAGTTTGGTCCCATAGAAACTTACCACCACCACCATTTCAAGGACATCTCCGAGCCAGACGCTCCGTAGCGTGGAAGACTGCACTGTAGTTCATTATCTCGAGTGTCGCACAGATGACAAAATGGTAGATATCGAAATAGATGACAGAGGGATAGAGAAACAATTAAAATCGCTCAAAAGAGGTAAGGCCGCTGGACCTGATGGGATACCAGTTCTATTTTACACAGAGTACGCGAAAGAACTTGCCCCCCTTCTTGCAGCCGTGTACCGTGGGTCTCTAGGAGAGCGTAACCTTCCAAAGGATTGGAGAAGGGCACAGGTCATCCCCGTTTTCAAGAAGGGACGCCGAACAGATGTGCAGAACTATAGACCTATATCTCTAACGTCGATCAGTTGTAGAATTTTGGAACACGTATTATGTTCGAGTATAATGACTTTCCTGGAGACTCTGTAGAAATCAGCATGGGTTTCGAAAAAGACGATCGTGTGAAACCCAGCTCGCGCTATTCGTCCACGAGACTCAGAGAGCCATAGACACGGGTTCCCAGGTAGATGCCGTGTTTCTTGACTTCCGCAAGGCGTTCAGTACAGTTCCCCACAGTCGTTTAATGAACAAAGTAAGAGCAAATGGACTGTCAGACCAATTGTGTGACTGGATTGAAGAGTTCCTAGATAACAGAACGCGGCATGTCATTCTCAATGGAGAGAAGTCTTCCGAAGTAAGAGTGATTTCAGGTGTGCCGCAGGGGAGTGTCGTAGGACCGTTGCTATTCACAACATACATAAATGACCTTGTGGATAACATCGGAAGTTCACTGAGGCTTTTTGCGGATGATGCTGTAGTATATCGAGAGGTTGTAACAGTGGAAAATTGTACTGAAATGCAGGAGGATCTGCAGCGAACTGACGCATGGTGCAGGGAATGGCGATTGAATCTCAATGTAATGTGCTGCGAATACGTAGAAAGAAAGGTCCTTAATCATTTAGCTACAATATAGCAGGTCAGAAACTGGAAGCAGTTAATTCCATAAATTATCTGGGAGTACGCATTAGGAGTGATTTAAAATGGAATGATCATATGAAGTTGATCGTCGGTAAAGCAGATGCCAGACTGAGATTCATTGGAAGAATCCTACGGAAATGCAATCCGAAAACGAAGGAAGTACGTTACAGTACACTTGTTCGCCCACTGCTTGAATATTGCTCACCAGTGTGGGATCCGTACCATATAGTGTTGATAGAAGAGATAGAGAAGATCCAACGGAGAACAGCGCACTTCGTTACAGGATCATTTAGTAATCGCGAAAGCGTTACGGAGATGATAGAACTCCAGTGGAAGACTCTGCAGGAGAGACGCTCAGTAGCTCGGTACAGGCTTTTGTTGAAGTTTCGAGAACATACCTTCACCCCAGAGTCAAGCAGTATATTGCTCCATCCTACGTATATCTCGCGAAGAGACCATGAGGATAAAATCTGAGAGATTAGAGCCCACACAGAGGCATACCGACAATCTTTCGTTCCACGAACAATACGAGACTGGAATAGAAGGGAGAACCGATAGAGGTACTCAAAGTACCCTCCGCCACACATCGTCAGGTGGCTTGCGGAGTATAAATGTAGATGTAGATTCCACTGACCCCAAACCACTGCCATTTGCGACGTCAGTGGTGTCGAGCGATAGCTCATTGGAGGGCAGGGTGGAGGTCTGTTGTGTTTTTTGGTGAAATCTGGTTCTGCCTTGGTTCCAGCGATGGCTGTGTGTGGTTAGGCCAGTTGAGGACCTGCAACAAACCCATCTGCGTGCTAGGCACTCTGGACCTATGCCTGGAGTTATCATCTGGGGTACGATTTTGTGACAGCAGGAGCACTCTCGTGGTTATTCAACGCACCCTGACTGCAAATTTGCACGTCAGACTGCTGATTCGACCCGTTGTGTTACCATTCATGAACAGCATTCCACAGGGTGTTTTCCGACACAGTAAGTCTCGCCAACATACCGCTGTTGTAACCCAACATGCTCTACGGAGTGTCGATATGTTGCCTTGGACTGCTCGATCGTCAGAACTGTCTCCAATCGAGTACATATGGCACATCGTCAGATGACAACCCCAGCGTCATCCACAACCAGCACTAACGGCACTTTATTGACGAGAAAGTGCAACAAGCATGGAATTCCATCCCACAAACAGACATCTGACACCCGTACAACACAGTGCATGCACTTTGGCACGCTTTCGTTCAACATTCTGGCACTTACACCGGTTATTAATGCACTAGCATTTCACATTTGCAACGCGATGTCTCGCGGTTAGATTATACTGTGACGCAATGTTTATCAGTTAAGTATGTTACCTAGACAAATGTATTCCCGAAGCCGGCCGCGGTGGTCTAGCGGTTCTAGGCGCTCAGTCAGGAACCGCGCGACTGCTACGGTCGCAGGTTCGAATCCTGCCTCGGGCATGGATGTGTGTGATGTCTTTAGGTTAGTTAGGTTTAAGTAGTTCTAAGTTCTAGGGGACTGATGACCTCAGATGTTAAGTCCCATAGTGCTCAGAGCCATTTTGTATTCCCGAAATTTCATTACTCTACATTAATTACTTTTTGGTGTATTTCAGTACATCGCAATAAAAAAATTGCAGTGACATATGATCGCAGTTGCGTGGCTGTTTTGGCCACATTTCTTAGGTCACATGCACTGAGCGTCAGAGCACAACACACATCGAATTAAATTATACTCTTGGTTATATGTGTTCGCTCTGTGCATTAATTTAATACATGACTACAAGTTTAGAGCATATGTTGTTTAGCATCACTTTACAGACTCCAGCTTATGCATAAAAAATTAACTATGAGCTTTGGAATATAAACTCTATTGAGAATTCGGTTTTCGGTTTATGGGTGGGGTGTTATGGTGAGGCGGAGGGGGAGGGCGGGGCGAAAAATCTACGTCCATTTGGATCAGCTGATAACTGATTTGGAGATTTGCACCACAAAGCCGGCCGTGGTGGCCGAGCGGCTCTAGGCGTTACAGTCTGGAACCGCGCGACCGCTACGGTCGCAGGTTCCAAATCCTGCCTCGGGCATGGATGTGTGTGATGTTCTTAGGTTAGTTATGTTTAAGTAGTTCTACGTTCTAGGGGACTGATGACCTCAGAAGTTAAATCCCATAGTGCTCAGAGCCATTAGAAATTTTGCACCACAAACTCTCTGTGAAACAGGAGAAGATATCTTTCATTATCTACTGGGATCCATGGTTAATGCAGTACATTCTGTATATGTTACATGTTTCGCTTACCGTTTTGGCTTTCCACGACTGCATTTGTCCTGTATTCCTTGCTGATAACACAACACTATACTCTGAGGTGACCAAAGTCATAGGATACCTCCTAATATCGTGTCGGACCTCCTTTCTCCCGGGGTGGTGTAGCAACTCGACGTGGCATGGACTCAACATATCGCTGGAGGTCCCCTGCAGAAATATTGAGTCGTGCAGCCTCTATGACCATCCATTAATGCGAAAGTGTTGCTGGTGCATGATTTTTTCACGAACTGACTTCTCGATTATATCCCATAAACGCTCGATGGGATTCATCTCGTGCGATATGGGTTGTCAAATTATTCGCTCGAATTGTCTAGAATGTTTTCTAACCAATCGCGAACAATAGTGGCCCGGTGACGTGGGGTATTATTATCCATAAAAATTCCATCGTTTTTTGGAACATGATATCCATGAACGCCTGAAAATGGTCTCCAACTAGCCGATCATAACCATTTACCCCAGCGGAGCCAGTTCTTTCCATGCAAACACAGCCCACACTACTATGGAGCCACCACCAGCTTTCACAGTGCCTTGTTGACAACTTGGGTCCATGGCTTCGTGCGGTCCGCACCACACTCGAACCCTACCATCAGCTCTTACCAACTGAAACTGGGATTCATCTGACCAGGATACGGTTTTCCAGTCGTCTAGCGTCCAACCGATATGGTCACGAGACCAGGAGAGGTGTTGCAAGCGAAGTCGTGCTGTTAGCAAAGGCACTGCATCGGTCGTCTGCTGCCATAGCGCATTAACGACTAATTTCGCCGCACTGTCCCAACGACTACGTTCGTCGTACATCGCACATTGATTTCTGCGGTTCTTTCAGGCAGTGTTGCTTGTCTGTTAGCACTGACAGCTCTACGCAAACGCCGCTGCTCTGGGCAGTTAAGTAAAGGAGAGAGATATTGCCTGACATTTAGTATTCTCGGCACATTCTTGACACTGTAGATTTCGGAATATTGAGTACTCTAACGATTCCCGAAATGGACTGTCCTATGCGTCGAGCTCCAGCTAGTATTCCGCATTCAAAGCCTGTTGCCCGCATCTCGTGGTCGTGCGGTAGCGTTCTCGCTTCCCATGCCCGGGTTCCCGGGTTCGATTCCCGGCGGGGTCAGGGATTTTCTCTGCCTCGTGATGGCTGGGTGTTGTGTGCTGTCCTTAGGTTAGTTAGGTTTAAGTAGTTGTAAGTTCTAGGGGACTGATGACCATAGATGTTAAGTCCCATAGTGCTCAGAGCCATTTGAACCAAAGCCTGTTAATCCCCTTCGTGCGGCCATAATCACGTCGGAATCCGTTTCACACGAATCACCTGTGTACAAACGACAGCTCCGCCAATGCACTGCTGTTTTATACCTTGTGTTCGCGATGTACCGTCGCCTGTATATGTGCATATCGCTATCCCACGTCTTGTCGCCTCAACGTATTGCTGTGGTACACTACACTATAATACGAGTGCGGTTCAGAAAGTAACCTCCGATTGGTCACAGTGCGGGTTGTGGGGGGAGTAGCGACGCCATCTGTGCGTTCACGCACTCAATAGGTCAGTCGGCATCAAGCCGTGGTCGAGTGAACGTCGTACCTGCGCTAGTTTAGTTTTTGTGGCAGTTTGAAATGTGTGCTGCAATAGAAAACCCCGCCAAATGTGAAGTGCGTGCTGTCATAAGGTTTTTTACAGCCAAAGGATATTCTGCAGCAGCTATTCATCGTGAGCTTTGTGCCGTGTACGGACCAAGAGTTATGAGTGAAGGAGTTGTCCGTGAATAGGTACGTTTATTTAAAAGTGGACGAGAAAACGTTCGTGATGAAGAGAGGAGTGGTAGACCATCATTGGTGACTGACGAACTCGTTCAGACAGTTGATGCAAAAGTTCGTGAAAATCGACGTTTCTCAATGTCGGAGTTGTCTACTGGTTTTCCACAGATTTCTAAGACTCTCTTGTACGAGATAGTGACAGAAAGATTGGGTTACCGTAAGTTCTGTGCACGATGGGTGCCCAAAATTCTTACCGACCACCACAAAACTCAAAGAATGGCCTCTGCATTAGACTTTCTGTCACGTTATGGGGACGAAGGAGAACCATTGTTAAACAGAATCGTGACCGGTGACGAAACCTGGATTAAGTACATGAACCCTGAGACAAAAGAACAATCAAAGATGTGGGCACATTCAAATTCGCCTACCAAACCGAGAAAAGCCTCGCAAGATTTTTCTGCCAGAAAACTGATGGCAACGGTGTTTTGGGATGCCAAAGGGGTGTTGTCGGTTGAATTCATGGAACGTGGTACGACCATTAATCAAGACGTGTACTGTGAAACAATAAAAAAGTTACGACGGGCTATACAGAACTAACGCCGTGGTATGCTGACTTCCGGTATCGTTTTTTTGCACGATAACGCCCGTCCTCACTCTGCTCGCAGAACAACGGCCCTTCTTGAGTCCTTCAAGTGGGGCGTTATCAACCATCCACCTTACAGCCCAGACCTGGCGCCAAGTGATTATCACCTCTTCATGCATTTGAAGAAATGGCTCGGGTCACAGCGGTTTGATGACGACGAAGAGCTCAAAGATGCGGTCACAGGCTGGCTCCAGGCACAAGCGGGTGATTTTTATGCAGAAGGAATTTCAAAGCTTGTGAAGAGATACGATAAGTGCCTCAATCGCTATGGAGACTATGTAGAAAAATAGTGCAAAGATGTAGTTGTAAGATGTATATATTAAAATATTTTTATTTAACTTGGTGTATTTTTTTTAAATCAACCGGAGGTTACTTTCTGAACGGCCCTCGTACTACGTAGCTTGCAGCTGATATTGAAGAATTATAATGCACAAGTCAGTCTTTTGCCCTAAAGCGGCATACAAACACTGACAACGCACAAAATGACGCCATAACGTTTGATCTAAGAATGTGTTCTATGATTCTACAAAAAATGGAAGTCAAGGATATTGGGCGGTAGTTTCATACATTACTGCTGCTACATTTCTTGTAGTCGGGTGTTACTACTGCTTTCTCCCAACTATTGAGCACGGTGTTTCGTTCGTGGATCTACGGTTGGTTATGGTTCAAATGGCTCTGAGCACTATGGGACTTAACTTCTGAGGTCATCAGTCCCCTAGAACTTATAACTACTTAAATATAACTAACATAAGGACATCACACACACCCATGCCCAAGGCAGGATTCGAACCTGAGACGGTAGCAGTCGCGCGGTTCCAGACTGTAGCACCTAGAACCGCTCGTTCACTCCGTCCGGCGGTTATGCTTAAAGCTGGGGCTGGAGTCTGATAATGAGTCTATCGGGCTCTGGAGGTTTTTTCAGTTTAAACGATTTCAGGTGTTTCTCAACAACAGTGACACTCATATCTATATCACTTATCTTTTCAGTGGTGTGACAATGAAATCGGAGTAATACCCCAGATTTTTTTTTTTTTTGTAAAGGAACATTTGAAATCGTTCAACATTTTTGTTTTTGCTTTGCTACCCTGAATTTCAGATACTGCCTCATCCACGAGTATGTGGACACTGACTATTATGCAGCGGTCGCAGTTTCTTTAGAAGAGTCTTTACAGTGACTGGAGTGAGCCTCCTATCATGAACTCTTATACTACGTACGTATCTACTAGCCTTCTAAACCTGAACCACAGTTCCACTATATGTGCCTCTCCAGAACTAAAAGTTTCGAATTCCTCGTTGAGATACGACGCTGCTGTTTGTTCGTGTTTCAAGAAGGAATTCTTCGAGTAATTCTCCCAAAAATGAAATAATTCTGAGCAATTAAAGTCTATAGCATCACTTAGTTTGCTATAAAAATCCTCTAAAATTAATGTCTGCAAACCCATCATATCCTTCACGTCCGTATGTTTGTGCTGTTGCACCCAGGAACAAACGTTTCCTCCATACCATTACTGGAAGAAAGACGCTTCTAACTTATTTAATATGTGGCGGGGCCCTTCATATTTTACACGATTCAGTACCAGATCGGCGCCTTCTAAGCAGGTTCAATTAACCACGTTTGCCCTTGGATCGAAAACTTCTTGACATGCGGGACGCTGCACTCTCCAGTACGAAGAGTAACCTACAGGCACTAAGGTAACGTCTGGTGTGAAACATGGAGAGTAATAGGGCCGTTGCTGTTTATGTTGTGCATTAATGACCTACGGAAAACTGTTAGCTGCAATCTTTCCGCGAATGTTCATTTATTGAAAAGGAAATTCTATCCGTTTTAAATTTCAATAGTATGCGGTTAGACCTCGACTAAATGATGTAAGTAAAGACAAGAAGTTAGTTCCGGTTCTGGCCTATACGGACCAATCGGGCCTGAATGACCGCCGTGTCATCCTCTGTGAATGGTGGTATCGATGCGGTACGGAGGGGCACGTGGTCAGCACACCGCTCACCCTGACGTTGTCGGGTTTCTTGACCCTGGAACCGCTACTAATCGGTCGAATAGCTCCTCGGTTGGCATCATGAGGATGAGTGCATCCAGTAACAGACCTACCACAAAGGAAACATCCCAAAGATTGGAAACCAGCTCAAAACGTAAACAAAAAAAAAAATTCCGAATTTGTGTGCTTTACGAAATACAATCCTTTGACAAGATGAATGAGCCACAACTAGAGTCAGTCGTGCCATATAATATTGTAAGTAACAGTATGTAGAGATATGAAGTGAAACTACGAAATAGGCTGACTTGTAGGTAAAGGAAACTACAGGATACGATTAACTTTTAGAATACCAGGAAACTGCAATTAATCTACAAAATACACAGCCCAACAAAAAAGTGAAGCACGAACTTAAACTTCACGACTTGAGAGGGTGTGTGATTTTACTTTAATGATTACAAAACTAACTCAAATTTACAAAGAGTTAGGCACTATGAGGCCACTTATCAGTATGAAATGATAATTAAATCAAGACCCTAAGCTGTCAACAGGAGTTGATATACGTCAACGGGGACAGTTGAAAATGTGTGCCCCGACCGGGACTCGAACCCGTGATCTCTTGCTTACATGACAGACGCTCTATCCATCTTTTTTTTTTTTTTTGCCTTTCGCGGGCAAGTGCTCTACTATCTTTTTTTTACGCTACCCTTTTTTTGAACAAAAAAGAAAAAAAGGGAAAAAGGATTTTGGAAGGTTTGTTTTTCTGCTTTTTTATTTTTATTTTATTTTATTTTTATACAAATGGATAAAAGGAAGGCCGTTCCTCTTCGGTTACATAAACAGAATAATAGGAAGTCGTCCCGTTACGACAAAGGATGCTCCATACTATAGCCCGCTGCGAATTTAATGATGACTGTCTTCTCGTTGCTGTGTTGTTTCCGTTGTTTGTTCAATCTCATAAAAAAGGAACTGGGAAGAGGTGCTATGGTTATCTTCTCATGTCATCGATAATCCAGCTGCGAGGCGGATTATGGAATGCGCTCCAAAGAAAATTAGAAAAATATTGCCTATATTTAGGGTTCTTGACGATCGCACAATGTCGTTCGTTGAGGTAATACCAAAAATCGGGTACTGTCTTTTCGCCATTACCGAAGAGGTAGTGAACAGCGTGGCCGCTGATCCACGTCACAGAGTTCGTTTTTGCTCTTGGGAAATAAATCTTATCGGGGAAAAGAAGTGATCGGGTAGTTATCCCGTCGGGAGTCGTGCGTGTGAGAAAAGCCAATATCTGACGCACCAAATACCAAACGTCCTTTGCCGAACCGCATTCGAAACGATGTTCATCCGTGTCAATCACTTGGCATGTGGCACACAAGGGTGAATCAGCGAGGTGGATGTGATGTAGGCGGGACTGGCACATCTGTTTCCCATTAACAGTTACGTACCATGCAAATTGCACGTTAGTATCAAGGGTGATGGCATTCACTGCCTGCCACACAGCGCGCCACTTTGTATTGGGGTGTTTGCTTTCAATCACATTCGGCGTCCTGTTCATTTGCATGGCAGCATATATCGCCCTCGTCATCATCAAGCGTGTGGGTAGTAGTGCGGTGCGGATGTAGCTTAATTCAAGGAAGAATTGGCTAATGTAGAAGAAAGGTGCTGGGATGTCCGATACCATCACAGAGGGTGCGAGTGAGATTGGTCGTAAGGCTTCCAGTAAGAGACTTGTGAGGCACGTCGGACTTCGTCGCCACAGTTGCAGGCGACAGCTGACGAACAGGGCCTTCGCTCTGTTCTGAACATGACAAAGGCCTAAACCCCCTCTGCTCCTCGGGAGGGTTAGGGACTCGTAACGAATCTTAAATAACATGCCCGTATTAACAAAGGATCCCAAAACCGCCAACATGCGGTGAGCCAGGGTAGGTGGTATGGGGAGTATCTGTGCAAAATGGGGGATACGTGACGCCAAATAGACGTTAGCATATCGTGTCCGTTGCAGGAGGTCTAGATGTCGCAAACGGTGGTCACTTATTCCTGCTCTCATCTGATTCAATAAACGCCTGTAGTTAAGGGCTGTTGAACGCTTCATGTCAGATGTGAAATCAATGCCAAGACAGCGGATTGTGTCACTGATTCTGAGCGGTGCGACGCTCTCGTCGGGTAGGCCTCTGCCTATAGACAGGGCGTGTGATTTGTGGAGATTGAGATGACTCCCCGATGCCGCGCCGGAGGTCGCCACCCACGCCAGTGCTGCACGAACATCGTCATTATTGCGAAGAAGGAGTACCAGATCATGCGCATAGGCAGTGCAGCAAAAAGTGTGTCCACCAAGGGACATTCCAGTCAGGCGTTGTCGGAGGCCGCAGAGGAGTGGTTCCAAGACGAGGGCGTACAATATCGCCGAAAGAGGGCAGCCTTGTCGCACCGATCGCTGGATCTGTATCGGCGGCGTAAGACGGCCATTATATAACACCTTGGACGTCGCGCCGCGTAGGAGACGCATCAGTACATTAACTATGACGTCAGGATACCCCATGTGTCGCAGTACCTCCATCAAAAATGTGTGGTCGACTCTGTCAAAGGCCTGGCTAAAGTCGAGTGAGGCCAAAACTCCTGGCAGTTGGCGAGCTTTGGCTAGCGCGATCATATCTCTATATCGGCACAATGCAGTGCGAATATTATGGTCACCACCTAACGATTCCTGGTCCTGCGACACAACACATCGTACTGATGGCTTTAGGCGTGCCGCCAGAAGCCGGGTGAAAATCTTCAAGTCACTGTTGAGTAAGGTCATGGGGCCGATAGTCACTGATCCTGGATCCGCCTCGTGGTTTGTGTATAGGCGCAATCAGTCCTTCTAGGAAGGCCCCAGGTATCTGCGTCCTGGGAGACATAAGATCGCGGCAAATATCAGTCCACGCTGGTGCCAGCAATTGTTGATACGTCCGGTAAAATTCCAGAGGAAGGCCATCAGGTCCCGGGGACTTATGAGCAGCCCCAGCCTGTATTGCTTCAATGATTTCCTCTTCCGTTACATCTGCAGTCAAATCCGCCGCCGCTGTCGGAGAGATCGAGCCATAAGTGAGTTGAGAGACTTCGGCGATCACCTCTGGGGGATGTCGATGTTCCGAGTACAGCCTAGTGTAGTGAGCATGAAGGGCGTTTCCTATGTCGCGCTGGGTATCAAGGCGTCGTCCGTCTTCCGTCGTGATAGCTTGGATCAGTGTCCTGCGTCGGCGCCGTCGTTCTACAATGACGTGGTACATAGACGGTTCCTCCTGGGCCACTCTGTCTTGAGTGCGCGCTCTGACGATCGCACCCTCAAGGTGGCAACGTGTTAATCTGATGATCTGTGCCTTGGCACGGTTCACCGTCACCTGCCGTGCAGGTGAGTACGGCAGTGTTGTACATTCCCTTAAGATGCTCTAGTAAAAGTCCATGGTATGTTTCTTCCATGCTGCAACATCTCGGCCGTAGCCTATCAAGGTCTTCCGGAGGGCTGGTTTGGCGCAGAGTAACCACCACGACAGTGTAGACCGGTAGGTACCACGCCGGCGGCTACAAGAGTCCCACGTGTTCTCTATAAGGCGGCGGCATTCCTGAGAAGCGAGGTGGGCGACGTTCAACTTCCAAGGACCACGGCTGTTCCATACCTTCTGGCGGCCGAGGGTAATAGCGCAGATGTAGGCCTCGTGGTCAGAAAAATCTGTGGGCCAAACTTTGGCAGCTCTTGTCCCCACAGCTATGGAGCGCGAGATGTAAATCCGGTCGATGCGGCTGGAGGAATGGTTGATGTAGTGAGTAAACCCGGGCCGATCGCCACAAACCTGTTCCCACGAGTCCACCAATTGAAGATTATTTATAATTGTCGTAAGTTCTGCGCAGGGAGAATGATGTGGTAATTGATCCTTAGGTGCTTGGCTACAGTTGAAGTCCCCTCCCATTATCAAGGCGTCCTGACGGCCCATAAAGAGGGGCGTGATTGTATGAGCGAAAAATGTGGATCGTTCGCGACGCCGACCAGATCCTGACGGTGCATCGATGTTAATAAGTTTGACTCCTTGGATAGTAAGAGCCATGCCTCTGCGGATATACCTTCGCGGAGGAGGATCGCCACACCACTGCCATTGGCAGACGCATGTGAGACCCAAGTCTTGTAGCCATAGGGTCCCTTGAAGTCTGTGACATACACCTCTTGAAGGAGCGCAATGTCGATGTCTGCTGCGTGGAGCAGGTCCTGTAGCATCGCTAGTTTAAGTCGGGCACGTATACTGTTGATGTTAATCGTCGCTAGACGGTACGGTTGGTCAGCCAGGTCGGCAACTGGGTTGTGTAGGAGGCCAGTTGTGAGTGGCAGGGGCGGCCCCACAGAGGCTGACGATACAGCCGTAGTCACTGTTTTTGGTCGGTGCTGGGCACAGCCGAGGGAGCATCTCTGCCTTCGGCATCCTCCTGGTGCTGTGGCTCATCCTCGACATCATCCGCCCAAGAATCAGATGCAGCAATTGGTAACTGTTGATGAGTGCTGTCAGTGGAGAGCTCGCGCGCATGTTCAGTAGCAGAAGTGATGTTGTCAGACTGAGGCTCAGAAATTGTATCCGCCGTAACATCGTGACGCGAAGGGTGAGTTGTGGTGGTAGAGTCCTGATTGTCGTCCGACGCCGGAGGTTCGTCCGGGTCACACATCCGAAGCAGGCAATCATCGGATGGCGTATGGCGCCGTTTCTTGCGTTTTCGAGGGGACCGTTGTTTCTACATCTACATCTACATCTACATTTATACTCCGCAAGCCACCCAACGGTGTGTGGCGGAGGGCACTTTACGTGCCACTGTCATTACCTCCCTTTCCTGTTCCAGTCGCGTATGGTTCGCGGGAAGAACGACTGTCTGAAAGCCTCCGTGCGCGATCTAATCTCTCTAATTTTACATTCGTGATCTCCTCGGGAGGTATAAGTAGGGGGAAGCAATATATTCGATACCTCATCCAGAAACGCACCCTCTCGAAACCTGGCGAGCAAGCTACACCGCGATGCAGAGCGCCTCTCTTGCAGAGTCTGCCACTTGAGTTTATTAAACATCTCCGTAACGCTATCACGGTTACCAAATAACCCTGTGATGAAACGCGCCGCTCTTCTTTGGATCTTCTCTATCTCCTCCGTCAACCCGATCTGGTACGGATCCCACACTGATGAGCAATACTCAAGTATAGGTCGAACGAGTGTTTTGTAAGCCACCTCCTTTGTTGATGGACTACATTTTCTAAGCACTCTCCCAATGAATCTCAACCTGGTACCCGCCTTACCAACAATTAATTTTATATCATCATTCCACTTCAAATCGTTCCGCACGCATACTCCCAGATATTTTACAGAAGTAACTGCTACCAGTGTTTGTTCCGCTATCATATAATCATACAATAAAGGATCCTTCTTTCTATGTATTCGCAATACATTACATTTGTCTATATTAAGGGACAGTTGCCACTCCCTGCACCAAGTGCCTATCCGCTGCAGATCTTCCTGCATTTCGCTACAATTTTCTAATGCTGCAACTTCTCTGTATACTACAGCATCATCCGCGAAAAGCCGCATGGAACTTCCGACACTATCTACTACGTCATTTATATATATTGTGAAAAGCAATGGTCCCATAACACTCCCCTGTGGCACGCCAGAGGTTACTTTAACGTCTGTAGACGTCTCTCCATTGATAACAACATGCTGTGTTCTGTTTGCTAAAAACTCTTCAATCCAGCCACACAGCTGGTCTGATATTCCGTAGGCTCTTACTTTGTTTATCAGGCGACAGTGCGGAACTGTATCGAACGCCTTCCGGAAGTTAAGAAAAATAGCATTTACCTGGGAGCCTGTATCTAATATTTTCTGGGTCTCATGAACAAATAACGCGAGTTGGGTCTCACCCGATCGCTGTTTCCGGAATCCATGTTGATTCCTACATAGCAGATTCTGGGTTTCCAAAAAAGACATGATACTCGAGCAAAAAACATGTTCTAAAATTCTACAACAGATCGACGTCAGAGATATAGGTCTATAGTTTTGCGCATCTGCTCGACGACCCTTCTTGAAGACTGGGACTACCTGTGCTCTTTTCCAATCATTTGGAACCCTCCGTTCCTCTAGAGACTTGCGGTACACGGCTGTTAGAAGGGGGGCAAGTTCTTTCGCGTACTCTGTGTAGAATCGAATTGGTATCCCGTCAGGTCCAGTGGACTTTCCTCTGTTGAGTGATTCCAGTTGCTTTTCTATTCCTTTGACACTTATTTCGATGTCAGCCATTTTTTCGTTTGTGCGAGGATTTAGAGAAGGAACTGCAGTGCGGTCTTCCTCTGTGAAACAGCTTTGGAAAAAGGTGTTTAGTATTTCAGCTTTACGCGTGTCATCCTGTTTCAATGCCATCATCATCCCAGAGTGTCTGGATATGCTGTTTCGAGCCACTTACTGATTTAACGTAAGACCAGAACTTCCTAGGATTTTCTGTCAAGTCGGTACATAGAATTTTACTTTCGAATTCACTGAACGCTTCTCGCATAGCCCTCCTTACGCTAACTTTGACATCGCTTAGCTTCTGTTTGTCTGAGAGGGTTTGGCTGCGTTTAAACTTGGAGTGAAGCTCTCTTTGCTTTCGCAGTAGTTTCCTAACTTCGTTGTTGTACCACGGTGGGTTTTTCCCGTCCCTCACAGTTTTACTCGGCACGTGCCTGTCTAAAACGCATTTTACGATTGCCTTGAACTTTTTCCATAAACACTCAACATTGTCAGTGTCGGAACAGAAATTTTCGTTTTGATCTGTTAGGTAGTCTGAAATCTGCCTTCTATTACTCTTGCTAAACAGATAAACCTTCCTCCCTTTTTTTATATTCCTATTAACTTCCATATTCAGGGATGCTGCAACGGCCTTATGATCACTGATTCCCTGTTCTGCACTTACAGAGTCGGAAAGTTCGGGTCTGTTTGTTATCAGTAGTTCCAAGATGTTATCTCCACGAGTCGGTTCTCTGTTTAATTGCTCGAAGTAATTTTCGGATAGTGCACTCAGTATAATGTCACTCGATGCTCTGTCCCTACCACCCGTCCTAAACATCTGAGTGTCCCAGTCTATATCTGGTAAACTGAAATCTCCACCTAAGACTATAACATGCTGAGGAAATTTATGTGAAATGTATTCCAAATTTTCTCTCAGTTGTTCTGCCACTAACGCTGCTGAGTCGGGAGGTCGGTAAAAGGAGCCAATTATTAACCGGACATGTTGTTCTGTGTCAGAGTGCGGACGACAATCATCTGATGCGGTCTCCATTGGTAGGAAGGCAGAGGTCGGGACAATTTCAGTTTCTACTTCCATCTTCTCTTTAGGCTCGTCTTGGTGGCACAATTGATCACCGTCTTGAGGCAAGTCTGCCGATGACGTCGTAGAGGGGGATATGCTGTCCGCCACACTGTCATCGACCACTGTCTGCAATAAGGTGTTACGATCTTGGGCAGGAACAGCTGTTGCGGTTGCAGCCGCTGCATACGTGATGGGGAGTGAAGTAGGCGTCGCCGGGGATGGAACTTCACCAACCGGTGTCTGAGTCAGTCGGCGTTGAATTCAGGCCGATCGGACATGTCCTTCCTGGCCACAGCCGGCGCAAGTACGCGATTGTCCGTCGTACATGACAATGGCGCTGCAGCCGCCAATTACTAAATAGGATGGCACATGCTTCGTCAGGTCAATCTTAATTTGTCGCACTCCATTTAAGACGGGGTACGTTTTAAACGTTTGCCATTTTTCAGCCAAGTGGCTTAGCACGTTGCCGTATGGTTTGAAAGCTGTCATCACAACATCTGGCGGGACTTCGAATGGCAGCTCGAAGACCCTCAGAGTGCGAAGGCCTAATCCAGCGTGGTCGATCGTGACAGTTCCTATGTGACCATCAGAATGCTTGAATTTAAGTCCATGAGCGTGTCGACACACAACATCAGTGCACGCCTTTTCATTGGTCATTTTTATGTAGACGACACTTTGTGTTATAGATAAGTGGATCCCAATGATGTCTTGAGGTGCAATATGAAGTTCTTCCCGGATGAAACGTTCAATGTCAAGTGCTCGAGGTCTTGCATAGTCCGCTTGAAATGTGATCTTTATGGTGGACTTGCGATACGAGTGCGCCATGGCACTACCGAAACACGGACGCGTGACACTCGCCGCAGCGGAAGGTAAATAGTAAACACTCGCGCGCGCGGTGCGCTAACAGGGGGACACAGGCACGACGACCTTGCCCCACCGCTGCTAACAGCGGACTGACCATCTGAGCCACCGAGGGCACAAAGGATAGTGCGACTGCAGGGATTCATTCCTTGCATGGTCCCCGTAAGACCCACATTCCCAACTTAATGTCCACACACTACATTCATAGTGCCCCTGCCCATTACACTCATTACTCGCGTCAGACAATCTTACCGAATCCCGTAAGAGTTCGGGCAATGAGTGTCCATCCAGCACAGGAGGAGGTCAATGGCCGGTTAGCCTTAGCTATATGAAGATGGTACCTGTTCTTTCTGACATGTTCGAAAGAAACAGATACCATCTACATAGACTTATCAGTACAGTGTTGAACACCCTCTGGCACTGATTCAGTTGGAAAACGTGTCGTAAACTTGTTGTATCCTCTGCTAAGGCAGACTGGATCACAACTGTTGTAACTGGGCCTTGGTATACTGGATATTGGTATTGGGATATATTGACCTCCGAGCAAGTACCACACATCTTCTATTGCGGACAGGACTGCGGATCTGTGTGTCACGGAAGTATTTCAGTATTCCGCAGACAATTCAAACACACTCATGCCACGTGCGAACGAGCATTGTTCTACAGAAAAGTGGAGCTATGATCCTACCGCATGACAGGTAACGAATGACAAATTTCCGTGATATAGCGTTGTGCCATCAGAGTACCTTCAGGCAGTATCAGCCGTGACCTGACGTCGTGCCCGGTGGCTCCCTACGCCATGACACCAGGAGTAACACTAATGTGCCTCTCCAAAACATAGGAAGAATCGTATCCCTCCACAGGCCACAACAACACTCGCCGACGACAGTCATTGGGGGTAGTGGAGAACCGCGACTCACTGCTGAAGACCATGCTTCCCGGGCATAGCACCACTCAAAACGCAGCTATTTGTGTTGTGGTGCTAAGGCAGCCTAAGCATAGTGTAGCGTCGCAAGTTTGTTCCGAGCAAACGTTTGTTTTAGGATAGCTAGCTACATGTAACTTCCGGGGCTGACATCTGCCGGCCTAACCGGGAGACACACGCGCATCTGTCACTACCTGCCGTTGGAAAGCTATCCAATGACTCTTACTGGACGCGTACATCTACCACCTATAAGAACCTAAATAAATGATATTAAATATTATGCAATCGTTTTCAAAAAATCGGTACACCACCTTTTGACATTCAGGAGGAGATTGTATCCAAATTTCAGCTTTATAACTATCATAGTTTCAGAGATAGAAAAAAATTGCTAAAAAAGTCAAAAACCGACACATAGCGAACTGTATTCAGTTTGGAAATATAATAGTTTATCCTTTGGTATTATCTAAAAACATAAACTGAACTCTCAGTGTGCAGAATTAATTAATTGAGATTTTCATATTAAAACTTTAATAATTTTTCGTTTTCGTAATATAAAAGTCAGACAAAATTATTATCGGTGTCTAAGATTGTTGTTGGAGTATATGTGAGTGAATGAGAGTGTGTACGTGGGACATTCGTCAAATTTTAATGTTGCATTATATACCGTCTTAAGTAACCTGCAAGAGTTACGCAATCCTGTCGTGGGCCGGCCGCTGTGGCCGAGCGGTTCTAGGTGCTTCAGTCCGGAACCGCGCTGCTGCTACGGTCACAGGTTCCAAACCTGCCTCGGGCATGGATATGTGTTAGTTAGGTATAAGTAGTTCTAAGTCTAGGGGACTGATGACCTCAGATGTTAAGTCCCATAGTGCTTAGAGCCATTTGAAGCCTGTCGTGGGAAAAGTTCAGATGTTAAGTCCCATAGTGCTTAGAGCCATTTGAAGCCTGTCGTGGGAAAAGTTCAGATGTTAAGTCCCATAGTGCTTAGAGCCATTTGAAGCCTGTCGTGGGAAAATGTTCATAGGGAATTTACCCACTTTGCTGATGACGTATGTCTAGGTGTGATTGCTATTGTAACAGAGCAGCCAGAAAGTCAGCTGGAGTAAGACCTGTGTCTAAGGTATATTTTCAGAATCATTGTCTTTTAGTTTTCGTTTATTAAACATTACTTTAATATTTGTAAGTCAGAATGACGTGAATGCGTCTGTGTATAAGGATTCGAGCAGGCCAGTTTTGGCGCGAGTATGATCATGAGCGAGCATTGTGATTGGCACCGAGTATGGTTAGCCAATCAGAACTGAGACGGTTCCCGCTCGTTACCTGATAGTGACGCCACAAGAAGACAGTTGCTCGCTAGCTTTGAACGCGGACGGTCATGTTACGAGTGCCAGTCAAAATAATGTGTGAAATGAAGGCATATTGAGTTCCTCGCGTTTGATAGGTCTTGTGACTAACGCTGATGTAGTTACGGACAGTTTTGTTAAGTTTGGAAGTTTTAGAACTGTATTGTTGGAATGATATTCGCGTGTGAAAATTTGGCCTTCGTAGTATCCGCGTGGCATATTTCAGTATTCAACCACTAAGCATTTTTGGCGAGCAATTTCTTTTTTGAAATCCACCAGAAGGACCGAATGTAATAACCCATGTTAGTGGTGGAATTAATGACTGTGAAAACGTTCTTTAACTCGGGTCGGGATTGGACAGATTTCTGGCTGTTGTGTGTGTGAAATGAGTGTACGAATTGCGAACTTGAAGAAAATAGCCAATAGTTTAAATGTGGACTGAATAGTACCGTTTCTTTGGGCTATATGGACAAAATAAACCTTTTTGTGTGGAAATTTCGGACATTATTTTCCAGAAGCCAATCCATTTTCTTACCGACCGATAAATATTTTAATGACAGTTTTTCTACAGGAATTTATTTCATTACTAGAGTTGCGCGGCCTCAATAATAGTAGGTATTAGACGGTGTTTTTTACCAACGCTGCTTTTACATCATCTTGTAAGTATCTACGTTGCCGAGTGGAGGGACATCGAGCAGACGCCGTTCTGAGGTTGATGAATTCTAATTTGCAGTACTACACAGCGAAACCCGCCACGCCGAAATGGGACGGTAATTCCACAATCTGGCTTCTGCTGGTTTCTGGCTAATACTGCAGTATAACACAGAATTTTGCAGGGAGTCCATCACTACTTGTGGGATGCCAGGTGCGAATGTGAAGAGGCTACGACGTGCCTGGTGCACAATATGGCGAGCCTCCCTTGTGGTGGTCACAAGTTGCCCACTGAATCTTGACGACGAGTACTACTCTCTTATTCCCCTACAGTCCAGCACTGGGCCCTTGTCACAGCTGAATGCCCCACGAGTCTGGACATTGGACGATTCAAGCAGCCAACCAAATGGAGACCCACAATGACGCTTGTTTAATACTCTCTGAGGTGCTAACAACAGTATCTCACAGGAGTACGCCGCGTCTCTGTGTCCTTCACAGCGATCACTCAATATCGGACACCGTTCACGCAGCTGTAATAACCCATCAGGCCAGTAACAACGCTAAATATGAACAACACTCATGCACTCTGGTCACTGAGAACTGCAACTCTAATCATTTCCATACCCGCCAATGGTATGTACACTGCTGGCCACCGTAAATGCAACACCAAGAAAGACAAGAGGTAGCACAACAAGATTTATTTTGTAGATAACATGTTGACCAAGTATCAAATGATTACGTTTACAGACGTCTGTGACATGTGGTTCCTGCCAGAATCAGTAGCCAGAGTAGCCGCCATTGTTGGAGATCACCGCTGCCACACGTCTCGGCATTGAGTCAAAGAGACGTTGGATGTGTTCCTGGCGTACAGCAGCCCAAGCAGCTTCCACACGTTGCCAAAGATCATCTGGTGTGGCAGCTGGGGATGTAATCTGGGTCACTCCTTGAGCAACCATGGACCACATGTTTTCTATCGGCGAAAGATCCGGAGAGCGAGCCGGCCAGGGAAGCGTTTCAATCTGGTTATTGACGAAGAACCTTTGGACAATGCGTGCCACGTGTGGTCGCGCATTCTCCTGTTGAAATATGGCTGTGGCCGAGCCCTGAAGGTAAGGAAGGACAACTGGCTCCAACACCTCGGATATGTAGCGCCGGCTATTTAAAGTACCGGCAATGCGTACTAGAGGCGTGCGAGAGTAATATCCAATACCGCCCCATACCATAATACCCGGTGCAAGACCAGTGTGACGGTGCATAATGCAGCTGTCCAGCATCCTCTCTCCACGGTGTCTCCACACTCGAATCCGACTATCGTGGTGCTGCAGACAGAAGCGTGCCTCGTCAGTAAAGACAACGTCATTCCATTCTGCCGTCCACATCCGTCTGTCATCACACCATTGGCGACGGAGACGTCTGTGGTTCTGCGTCAATGGTAGACGAAGCAATGGACGTCTTGCGGACAGACCACTCTGCTATAAACGGCGTCGAATGGTACGCGCAGACACTGGATGATGCGTTACAGACGCAATTAGCTGTGCTATGGTTCGGGATGTCACTGAGCGATCCGTCACTGCCATGCGCACAATTTGCCCATCAGCACGTGCAGTGGTGCACCGAGGTGAATGCGATCGACCACGTCGGTCCGTCGTACCCTCCTGCATCCAACGGTCACATATCCGCATTACAGTTGTTTGGTTTCGTCCAACACGACTAGCGATTTCTCTGTATGATAATCCACAATCTCGGTAAGCCACTATCCTTCCTCTGTCGAACTCGGATACTTGATCAAAAGATGTTCGCTGTTGTCTACGAGGCATAACCGATCGTCTTGTGAAACAACCACAAGGTAATCACACGTGCCGAACGTACACTCGTCGAAGTCGCCAAGCCTTAAATGGCGCTATGAGGTGGCGCCACAGGCGCGCGTGATGTGCGTCTGCGCTGAAATTCTAATCAGTTGCATATCTCATCGCTGCAAACCCATGGTGTAAATTTCACTTGATTCGGATGCTTCCTTCAGGGTGTTGCATTTACGGTGGCCAGCAGTGTATATGTGCCCGCCCGGTTGGCCGTGCGGTCTAACGCACGGCTTTCCGGGCGGGAAGGAGCGCCTGGTCCCCGGCACGAAATCGCTCGGCGGATTTGTGTCGAGGTCCGGTGAACCGGCCAGTCTGTGGATGGTTTTTAGGCGGTTTTCCATCTGCCTCGGCTAATGCGGGCTGGTTCCCCTTATTCCGCCTCAGTTACACTATGTCGGCGATTGCTGCGCAAACAAGTTCTCCACGTACGCGTATACCACCATTACTCTAACATGCAAACATAGGGGTTACACTCGTCTGGCGTGAGACGTTCCCTGGGGGTCCACCGGGGGTCGAACCGCACACTAAGCCTGGGTTCGGTGTGGGGCGGCGGAGGGGTGAAGTGGACTGCGGTAGTTGTCGTGGGGTTGTGGACCACTACGGCTGCGGCGGGAACGGAGCCTCTCCGTCGTTTCTAGGTCCCCGGTTAAAATACAATACAATACAATGTATATATATGAACGAAGTTACGTGACATCTGACCAGGTCTTCTGGGTGCCTCAATGTTTTTGTCAGGCATTACAGACTGCATACAAATCACTTGAACACAGCTCAAGCTTTTGAGACACATATAAGGAGAAGAAAGAAGGAAGATTTTGCTTTAACGTCCCATCAACATCAAGATCGTTAGAGACAGTACACAATCTCCGAATGATTCAAGGATGGGGAAGGAAATCAGCTGTGCCCTTTCAAAGGAAACATCCGCAATTTGCCTGGCGCTGTTTAGGTCAGTCATGGAAAATGTAAATCAGATGGTCGGATGCAAATTGAAACCGTTATTCTCCCGAATGCGAGTCCAGTGTGCAGACAACTTTCTTTTTTTTTTTTTAAATCTAAGGAACCGCTGCAGGAGCAGGACGACGGGTAGGGCAGGGGTCGACACCCGAAGCCTGGCCATCCCGCCGCCACGCCCAAGCAACGTGTTCGAGGATCGAAGGATCAGGCAGAGGATGTAGTGGGTTTGTCGATGTTGTTTTATTTATTTATTTCTTTAATTTTTATAACATTTTTTTGTACTATAGATTTATTTTTGTTTCATTACAAAGAAAGATCCTACAACTGCCGTAGCTGAGCGTCCGAGTCGTCTTCTCGTCTGTTGGGAGGGGTTCCCCCCTATTCCGTCCGTAGAGGATCAATATGCTCCAGGATTCTTCTTAATTTTCAGCGTCTCATACCCGGAACGCCCCAGTGAGCAGGAGGATCCGCAAATAATGAACCTAAATAATTTGCGAAACGAGTTCTGTACTTCGGGTGGCGGCTGAAAGCTGCATGTGTCGTCATCAATAGGGACCAAAAGTCGAGTGTGCCTTTGGGAGCATCGCAAAATATATAGTAAACGGCCATGCCTTTTAGCCAGTTAACGGCGTTCGTTCTGGTTGATGGAAAGTATACGCCGTCGGGGCGCAATACGTCATCAGGGGAGATAGACTCCGGCAATCGCCGCAAGAGTAATGCCAGCATGCGCTGCGTCAGTAGCCAGCACTCGCTGGTCGTGGCACACGTCAGACGGTGTGCATCCGAGTCAGCGACTGAGCATGTCGGACACAAGGGGTCGTCCGTCAGATGTATGGAATGTAACCTCTGACGAGTAGCAAACTTCCAATTCACAACCACGTACCACAATGAACGCACCGTCGTAGGTAGAAAAGGCGTGTGTACCGCTCGCCACACCGTGTCCCAAGCAACTTCAGGATGTCTGTGGGTGACCGTATTTACAGGTTGCCGCCGTTGATAGAGGCGATAATAGTCTTTTGTGCTGGGCTTCCGTGTCGTCGGAAGTTCTGACCGTAAGTAGCTGAAGTCAATAAAGAACTCTCTGATGTGGGTGAGTGCCGGTGAAATGTGTCCTACAGAAACCGGGGGACGCAGAGAGTGTGGTGCCACTTCCGCTATCAGGGTGCCCGTCAGAGTGGCGTGGGCAGAGGTCCACGTGCGACGCTTAGTGTTGAGATAAAGCGATCGCGCACGGTTATATACATGAATTAAACCGATACCGCCCGCCCACTGCGGCAGTGTCAGGGTGGCGTATCGGACTTTAAAAACCAGACCGGTGCTTACGAAATGTCCATATGCTGCTTGCAATCTGTCGGCCATCGTAGCTGTCAAGGGAAGGATATGCGCAAAATAGTTCAGTTTTGAGACAAGATAGGTGTTGATATAACGTGTTCTGAGGAGCATATCCAAGCTACGCAGTTTGTTGTCCTGCAGCAGAGCACGTGTCTGGTGTAAGAGCCGGCGGTACGTAGCCGCCGCCGTGCGGCGGACGTTGCTATAGAACTGCACTCCTAAACACTTGAGTACGGGCACCTTGTCAAAGGGCACCGCCGTTGTGTGGGAAATCCCCCCTCCGACATCCATGTATTTTGTCTTCTTCACGTTGATGACGCTCCCAGCGACCGCCCCGTACTGGCGTAGCCACTGTAGCGCCATATGCATTTCATCCTCTGATCTCGCCAGGAACACCACGTCATCGGCGAATGCACCACAACAAAAGGTCACGTCCCGCAAGGAGATACCAGTTAATCGCTGCCGTAGACCATGTAAAGCTGGTTCAAGCGCTGCAGCAAATAATATGCCCGACAGGGGGCACCCTTGTCGCACTGACCGTCCAACAACAATGTGATCAGACTGATAACCGTTGACCATCATGCGGGAGCGCGCCCCGTGGACCAGTCGAAGGACCACCTGTGCAGACTCCGGAGAGAGGCCCATGTGTTGCAAAACTGCGCGTAAGAAGCCGTGGTCGACGCGGTCGAATGCGTGGTCAAAATCTACGGCGACAAGGGCGCCTCGTATTTTGCAGGCCGCCGTCAAAGCAATTACGTCGCGGTATGCTCCTAACGCCGTATGAATGTTGGTGACACCACCTAAACATGTCTGATCGGTGTGGATGGCTTTCCCGATAGCGGTGTGGAGACGCGCGCGGATGATACGGGAGAAGATCTTGTAGTCGTTGTTGAGGAGTGTGAGTGGGCGAAAATCCTGCCACCTACAACCACCATTCGGTTTCGGAACTGGGATCAAGATGCCTTCTGTGAATTCTGTGGGGACAGTGAAATCATGGCGGATCAGGTCTTGAAACATTTGGAGCCACTTGTCACAGATAAGGTGGTAAAAAGTGCGGTAGAATTCCAGGGGTAAACCGTCCGGTCCAGGCGACTTGTTCGGTGCTCCACGTGCCAACGCCGATGTCAGCTCGTCGGGTGTAATGGGCAACAGCAGACTATCATCGGGTGCCACGTCCCGAGTGGCGGGAAAATCGTGCAATAGCTCGTCATAGTCACGTATATTTCGCGGATCTTCCATGCACAAGGTCCCATAGTGTCTGCCGAACGTGTGCGCGATGTCCGTTTGTGTCACAGCGCGCCCGCCGTCCTCCGTGTTTACCGCCGTAATGAGCTGACGTTTGCGGTGGCGCCTCTCGCGCACAATGTGATGCACTGACGCTGTTTCGTTGGGGATACAGTCTTGCACTCGTGCACGGATGCGGACACCGTCTAGCTGCTCTGTCCTGATGCGAAGTAGACGAGCTTTGATGCGTTGTACGGACATCTGACGTTCGGGAGACGGCGGTTGCGTCGCCAGCTCACGTAACGCTGTATATTAAAATTCCGATGTTGCCCTTTGCCAGTTCGATCTGTCACGCCCGTAGGCCATCAAGGTCTTTCGGAGTGCGGGTTTGACACATCCCAGCCACCACAGCAACGTGGAAGCATACATAGGCAGGCGCCTGATACATCGACACCACGTGTCAGTGACTGCTCGCCGACACGCTTCCTCGCGAAGGAGGGAGACGTTCAGCGTCCACAGGCCCCTGCTGCGTCTCGTGAGTTGTCGGTGCAAGGTGACAGTGCAGATGTACGCGAGATGGTCCGTGAAGGCCGTCGGCCAGAGTTCTGCATCACGGGTTGCTGTGCGGAGGGCACGCGAGACGTATATCCGGTCCAGACGACTGGCAGAATGGCTGGTAAAGTGCGTATATCCACTCTGGGTCCCATGATGTAAGAGCCATGTGTCGTGGAGCGCGAGGTCACGTATCAATGCTTGTAGAGCCGGGCATGGGATGTAATGCGGTATCTGGTCCTCGGGCCGCAGAACACTGTTAAAATCGCCGCCCAGTATGTAATGGTCCATATTTCCTAGCAAAAGTGGGGCTACCTCCTCCGAATAGAAGACATGCCTGTCACCACGGTGCGAATTACCGGAGGGAGCATAGACGTTAATGAGGCGGACTGCGCCAAGTGTGAGTGCGATGCCGCGCCCGTTCGGCAAGTACGTCGCGTCCGTCGCGTCTATGCCATCTCGGAGAAGGATGGCCGTTCCTCCTGCGCCATCAGCTACGGGTAGGCTGTACGTGGTGTAGCCATATAGTTCTAAACACAGCTCGGGACGGACCTCCTGGAGAAGGGCAATGTCCAAGTCTGCCGCTCTGATCATGTCGTGTAACATGCGGGTCTTGACAGTGGAGTGGACACCATTTACATTGACAGTTCCCACACGGTATGACTGAGACATATCAAGTGGCGGAAGCAGTGTGTCGGTGCAATCCCACAGTGATCTCACACACCACACACCACACAGCCATCCATCTGCATGCTGAGCATTACTGTGCCGTAGGAGTCCCTGACTGGCAGAGCCCTCCGAGCTCAATGTCAGCCATGGGCTCTGGTGGAGATATCGATGTTTGCTGTGCATCATCTGTCTCCATATCGTCTGCCCAATCACCAAAAGACGATTGTGATGTCATTGGGGGCTGGCCGCTTTCACAGGAGCCCACATTTTGGGAGTCGACGCAGTGCGCCTCGTTTTCTGGGCCACCAGATTTAGGAGAGTGTTCCTTGTCTTCAGGCACCTTCTGGTGAATGATGCCACTGGAGTCCGTTGCAATTGTTGGCGAGTCAACGAAGTCGATGTCTTCCGCCGGCTTCACATCCCTGTCCTGTTCGTTAGCTGACAATCGCCTCTTCTTGTGTCGCTTGGGTGATTTTTGCTTTCGGGTCCGAGATTCGACATCCACTGGAGGGCGGGGCTCGACACAGTCTCGGTCGCTAGGAACCCCTGTGTCTGATCCCGACAGTGACGGTGGCTGGATGCCCACGACGCTGCGGTGGGCAGAGGCTGTAGGAACCTCTGCACCGTTGGGCTGCGGCGTCGTCGACGGCGCTGACTCTCCAACGGAGTTGGCAGCGGCTTGAGGAGGTAGCAGGTTTTGATCATCCATCACATCATGTCGTGCCGCCTCCACATATGTTAGCGGGACAGAGGTCATAGTGGATCGTTGCGGAAGTTCATTGCGGGGCACCTGAACGAGGCGGCGCTGCAGACACTCAGTTCTAACATGGCCCTCCTGGCCGCAGCCCGAGCAGGTCCTCGGTTGTCCATCATATATAACAATTGCGCGGCAGCCACCAACGAAAACATATGATGGAACGTGATTCTTAAGTTCTATGCGCACTTGTCGTACCCCGTTAAGGACAGGGTACGTTTCGAATGTGTTCCATTTCTCCTCTGTGTGGCTCAGAACTGTGCCGTATGGCCGCAGCGCATCAACGACTAGGTTGGCAGGAACTTCGAACGGTAGTTCAAAGATGCGCACGGTACGCACCCCCAGACCAGCATGGTCAACTCCTACCACGCTCACGTTACCGTCTGCGTGACAGAAGCGAAAGCCGTTTGCAGATCGTTGGAGTAATCTGTCGCAGGCCGCTTCGTCAATCAGTTTGAGGTACACTGTGCTGGTTACAATAGACAGATGAATTCCTATCAGTTCTTGTGGTTCGGTGTGCATGATGTCTCGTAGAAACCGTTCAATTTCATGGGCCTTCGGTCTCGTGTACGATGCGTTGAACGTTAGTTTGATTGTAGCTTTTCGATATGAGAACGCCATGTCGGGTCGGTACAGGTACTATACGGCAATACAACGACACGACCGCGCGCTAGCGGGTAAACAACACCACCTGCGGAGCACTGCCCGGCGCGCCGAGCCCGTCCGCACGGTAACACGGCTGAAAGCCGACTGCAACTGAGCCACCTCGCTCGGTACCCACATCAGGTCGGACTAACGGTCTGTGGCTCGCTGCGATAAAATTTATGCGGTTTGTTGTTCAGTTATTTCTGCCAAAGGTAAGAAATGCTGGGCCTGTTGAAAGCTTGAAAGTTGATGCTGTTTGTAAAATATCACCGCTTTTTACAAGAGCATGAAAATTATTTGTGCGGATAGCCAGAAAGCCATGGAGAATGTGCTGCCCAGAATCTTCAGTCCACAACTCATAAACTCAGCTCGCCAAAACTGTAATAAGAGGTTCTAATTCCCTATTATTCATAGGAGTCCGGAACTACGACGATAATTAAAAGTATACTGTCGTTTCATCAGTATATTCTGAATCATGAATCAGTATATTCTGGTAGTAGCTCACAAACACAAGTATTAATTTTGCATTTCATTAGAGTATTCCTACCGTAGTCAGCGCCTGACACATTTCAGAGTCTACTTACAACCAACGTTCGAAGTGTTACTAAGTATCGTTCCATCTGTTAATACAGTACAATTAACTGCTCGCCTTACAAGTGGACAATAATCTACGCCACTTGCCACACGGTTTTCTATAACATAGAGGGCGGCACACAAAACAAGACATCGGAAACGCAAAACAGAGTTTCCAGTAAATTATTAATTCAAAAAAGTTCACTTTTACGCAATTGCACAAAATACACTACTGGCCATTATAATTGCTACACCACGAAGATGACGTGCTACAGACGCGAAATTTAACCGACGGGAAGAAGATGCTGTGATATGCAAATGATTAGCTTTTCAGAGCATTCACACAATGTTGGCGCCGGTGGTGACACCTACAACGTGCTGACATGAGGAAATTTTCTAACAGATTTCTCATACACAAACAGCAGATGACCGGCGTTGACTGGTGAAACGTTGTTGTGATGCCTCCTGTAAGGAGGAGAAATGCGTACCATCACGTTTCCGACTTTAATAAATGTCGGATTGTAGCCTATCGCGACTGCGGTTTATCGTCTCCCGACATTGCTGTTCGCGCTGGTCGAGATGCAGTGACTATTAGCAGAATGTGGAATCGGTGGGTTCAGGAGGGTAATACGGAACGCCGTGCTAGATCCCAACGGCCTCATATCACTAGCAGTCGAGATGACAGGCATCTTATCCGCATGGCTGTAACGGATCGTGCAGTCACGTCTCAATTCCCGAGTCAACAGATGGGGACGTTTGCAAGACAACAACCATCTGCACGAACAGTTCGACGACGTTTGCAGCAGCATGGACTATCAGCTCGGAGACCGTGGCTGCGGTTACCCTTGACGCTGCATCACAGACAGGTGCGCCTGCAATGGTGTACTCAACGACGAACCTGGGTGCACGAATGGCAAAACGTAATTTTTTTTGGATGAAGCAAGGTTCTGTTTACAGCATCATGAGGGTCGCATCCGTGTTTGGCGACATCGCGGTGAACGCAGATTGGAAGCGTGTATTCGTCATCGCCATACCGGCGTATCACCCGCCGTGATGGTATGGGGTGCCATTGGTTACACGTCTCGGTCACCTCTTGTCGCATTGACGGCACTTTGAACACTGGACGTTATATTTCAGATGTGTTACGACCCGTGGCTCTACCCTACATTCGATACCTGCGAAACCCTAGATTTAAGCAGGAGAATCCACGACCGCATCTTGCAGGTCCTATACGGGCCTTTCTGGATACAGAAAATGTTCGACTGCTGCCCTGGCCAGCACATTCTCCAGATCTCTCACCAATTGAAAACGTGTGGTCAATGGTGGTCGAGCAACTGGCTCGTCACAATACGCCAGTCACTACTCTTGATGAACTGTGGTATCGTGTTGAAGCTGCATGGGCAGCTCTGTTTGACTCAATGCCCAGGCGTATCAATGTCGGTATTACGGCCAGAGGTAGTTGTTCTGGGTACTGATTTCTCAGGATCTATGCACCCAAATTGCGTGAAAATGTAATCACATGTCAGTTCTAGTATAATATATTTGTCTAATGAATACCCGTTTATCATCTGCATTTCTTCTTGGTGTAGCAATTTTAATGGCCAGTAGTGTAAGCGCGAGATCTAATTCGATCGAAAAATAAATATGTCAGTCGTCTTTAACGCTATCCGAGGCTTACTGGACACGGTCACGGACACAATGATGGCACATTCTGAAGCCCAGCGAGACATCATTTACGACTGTTGAGAATCAAATAACCTCCAGAGTAAAGACACTTCAGTCGTTATACACTCCCAGTGTGGCTCGTTGCCTGTTGAAGAATAACAACGTTCTAATTGTTCTCTGAGAAAAAACTGTAACCTTTGTATGTTCTATAAAAGTCTTAAGCTCTTTCCAGAAATTTTTAAGTGGAACTAAGGGTAGATTGTGACCTCTGAACTGTCTCTAACAAGTGTACCTCGATCGAATTACAGCATTATCCTGAAAGCTGGTAGAGCTCCATCATTACGTTTATTAAATATAATGCTGTCATTTCAAAATTCTATCTTAATTATAAATGATAGTTAATCTAGCTCGTTACTACAATTTTTGGTCCGAAAACCAGTTTTTACCCAGTAATTCATATAACTAGTTCTCTCGGAAGTGCTAGTCTCGCAAGTTTCGCAGGCGAACTTCTGCGCAGTTTGGAAGGTAGGAGAAAAGATACCAGTGGGAGTAAAGCTGTGAGCACGGGTCGTAAGTCGTGCTTGGGTGCCTCAGTTGGTTGAGGTCCCGAGTTCGAGTCTCGGTTCAGCACACAGTTTTACTGTACTAGAGACATTGAAAGCCAGTGTACTGATGGCATGCTTCATTGTCTTCAACTACGGATGTATTTCTGGGATCCTCGTCGCACACATGTCATACATGTTGTTTTAGGACTTCATTAACTGCATGACGTGTGCCCTCTATGGTTAAATGGCTCTGAGCACTATGGGACTTAACTTCTGAGTTCATCAGTCCCCTAGAACTTAGAACTACTTAAACCTAACTAACCTAAGGACATCACACACATCCATGCCCGAGGCAGGATTCGAACCTGCGATCGTAGCGGTCGCGCGGTTCCAGACTGTAGGGCCTAGAACCGCTCGGCCACTTCAGCGGGCTGTGTCCTCTATGTGTAGTTTGTCACCGTTGCACTTAATTTCGTATATTACAACAGTGTGTAGTGGATGTGGCTGGTTTTTCAGCGATCTTAACACATCTTTGATTTTATGGCTGCTTGAATTTAAACAGTTACGCTGGAGTATCTTTTTGATACTATCGGTAACGCTCAGTATACAGTGTGTCCCATTTATCTTGACCACCCTAAATAACTGTTTGTCCGGATGCAAATTACAAAATGTTTCAAGCAAATGTTTTTTAGCCGTCAGGGGGACATCAATCAGCATGATTTCCTTCGTTGTAGCTTTGTTTTTTACAAAGATATGAACAGCGGTATGAGTTTTTTAAATGGCACCCTGTATTTTTTATTCGGTAATTCATTTCCTCTCCTAAAGACCTATTCAAAAATGTGTCAGTGTACTATTCACTGAAACACAACGTTATTAATTACAGAACACAACACTGACGTTGACGCTCACAGCGCTTAGTGCAGGTACTCGGGGTAGTGGAACACATCCACGTGCTGACGTTCACAGAGGTCAAATGTAAACATAAGTAGACTGCACACCCGTCATTCCGTCAACCATCGCCAGTTGAAGAGTTCTGTGAGTAGAATGTACACCAACGAAGAGAATGTAGAAACGCTATTCATCTATGGTGAATGTAAGTTAGCAGAACAGTAATTGCAATACTGTTTTATTATGTACGGGTACGTTTAGTACAGTAGTTTAGTCGTTTTAAATACTGTTATGTAGAGTAGGCAGACAGTAAAGGCTGTCCTTCCTACAAACTGCATCGACGTAACGTTTCTTTTATTATTGTTGTTGTTGAAGGTAGGCGAAATGCTACGCAGGCAGTGGAACTGTACAGAGAGCGAAATCCTGACAACAACCCACCTTCCCGACGGATGTTTTCTCGTTTTGTTGCGACGCTTCACGAAACGAGAAGTTTCAATCCACGACAACGCAATCGTCGTAGCACTCGCACAGACGAAGCTGCCGAAGTTACTGTTCTCGCTTCCGTTGCTATGAATCCACATGTAAGCACACGACAGCTTGAACACGAGATTGGCATTCCTAAAACGAGTGTACATAGTAGTCTTACACGTCACCAGTTCCATCCTTACCATGTATACCTACATCAAGGATTTGACGGGAATGATTTCCAAAATCGTGTACAGTTCTGCCAGTGAACACAGCAGCAAATTCTCGCCGACCCGAACTTCTTCTCCAATGTTCTGTTTACCGATGAATGCTCATTCTCAAACAAAGGACAGATAAATACAAGGAACATGCATGACTGGTCCAGCAACAACCCACGATGGGTTAGACAGGTGAACATCAGCGTAAATGGAGAGTTAACGTCTGGTGTGGGATGCTTGGTACTACAATTATTGGCCCCTACAATGGTAGTCTAAATGGCACAGCTATGCCAACTTCCTCATACGAATTCTTCCTCCTCTTCTGGATGAAGTGCCGCTAAGAACCAGAATGCTTATGTGGTATCAACACGATGGATGTCCAGCACAGAATGCCTTGCGTGCGCGTCGTATTCTGAAAGGAGGTATCCTGCCAGATGGATTAGTCGAGGAGGAACAGTTACTTAGCCTGCTAGTCTCCTGATTTAAATCCTCTGGACTTTTTTCTTTCTGGATGCATTAAAGACGTTGTCTATCGCGATATTCCAACAACTCCAGAGGACATGCAAGAAAGTGTCGTACTTGCTTATAATTCTCTTCAGCAGGCAACACTGGAAGCAGAGCCAGCCGCTGTGGCCGAGCGGTTCTAGGTGTTTCAGTTCGGAGCCGCGCTGCTGCTACGGTCGCAGGTTCGAATTCTGCCTCGGGTATGGATGTAGTTAGGTTTAAGTAGTTCTAAATCTAGGGGACTGATGACCTCAGATGTTAAGTCCCATAGTGCTTAGAGCCATTTTAACCATTTGAACTGGAAGCAGCAAATAATTCTTTCATTCAACGGTGCTACGGCTACCACTTTGAGCACCTTTGAATATTCTACTCCTGGGCAATGGTACAGGAGAGTCAAAGTCAATTTTGTGTTGTGTTTTTACTTGGTTTTCATTTGTTTTCTGACAACTTCAGCAAGTGGACGACTTTGTGATCCCGGGCTCAAAGTCAGTGTGGTGTTATGTAATTAATAACGTTGTGTTTCAGTGTATGGTACTCTGTGATACTTTTTTGAATAGGTCTTTAGGAGAGGAAATGAATTACCGAATAAAAAAATGCAGGGTGCCATTTAAAAAAGTCAAACCGCTGTTCATGTCTTTGTAAAAAAAAAAATCAAAGCTACAACAAAGACAATCATGTTGATTGATGTCCCGCTGACGGCTAAAGAACATTTGCTTGAAATATTTTGTAATTTGCATCTGGACAAACATAAATAAATAATAAGATAAATGGGACACCCTGGATATGGCAAAAACACCAGCTGTTATGGTGCTGCGTCCTCTTCCTCATCGTTATCTGCCACTCTTTTACGCTTCAGAACTCTGTCAGTTGACCTAGCATCATAGCCATTCGATACCAACATTTTTCTTAGATAATTTTTGTTTGAACTTGGTTTCGTCAGTCATACGACATGCTCTCGCCAATATTAGGTTAAGAACTTCCTGTTTTTCGGCAAGGTCTTGGTGAGATCCGCATGCAGAAATCTTCCCATATTTGTGGGATTTTATGTTGTCGGTAAACTTTGGTTCGCTCCAGATGGAGACTCTTAATGGTTTATAGTTTTTACTGCTCCAGTGGTTTCTCGTGCGTAGTGCAACTAAACAGCAGTATGGCATTACGCTCATTTATGCAAAATACACTCCTGGAAATTGAAATAAGAACACCGTGAATTCATTGTCCCAGGAAGGGGAAACTTTATTGACACATTCCTGGGGTCAGATACATCACATGATCACACTGACAGAACCACAGGCACATAGACACAGGCAACAGAGCATGCACAATGTCGGCACTAGTACAGTGTATATCCACCTTTCGCAGCAATGCAGGCTGCTATTCTCCCATGGAGACGATCGTAGAGATGCTGGATATAGTCCTGTGGAACAGCTTGCCATGCCATTTCCACCTGGCGCCTCAGTTGGACCAGCGTTCGTGCTGGACGTGCAGACCGCGTGAGACGACGCTTCATCCAGTCCCAAACATGCTCAATGGGGGACAGATCCGGAGATCTTGCTGGCCAGGGTAGTTGACTTACACCTTCTAGAGCACGTTGGGTGGCACGGGATACATGCGGACATGCATTGTCCTGTTGGAACAGCAAGTTCCCTTTCCGGTCTAGGAATGGTAGAACGATGGGTTCGATGACGGTTTGGATGTACCGTGCACTATTCAGTGTCCCCTCGACGATCACCAGTGGTGTACGGCCAGTGTAGGAGATCGCTCCCCACACCATGATGCCGGGTGTTGGCCCTGTGTGCCTCGGTCGTATGCAGTCCTGATTGTGGCGCTCACCTGCACGGCGCCAAACACGCATACGACCATCATTGGCACCAAGGCAGAAGCGACTCTCATCGCTGAAGACGACACGTCTCCATTCGTCCCTCCATTCACGCCTGTCGCGACACCACTGGAGGCGGGCTGCACGATGTTGGGGCGTGAGCGGAAGACGGCCTAACGGTGTGCGGGACCGTAGCCCAGCTTCATGGAGACGGTTGCGAATGGTCCTCGCCGATACCCCAGGAGCAACAGTGTCCCTAATTTGCTGGGAAGTGGCGGTGCGGTCCCCTACGGCACTGCGTAGGATCCTACGGTCTTGGCCTGCATCCGTGCGTCGCTGCGGTCCGGTCCCAGGTCGACGGGCACGTGCACCTTCCGCCGACCACTGGCGACAACATCGATGTACTGTGGAGACCTCACGCCCCACGTGTTGAGCAATTCGGCGGTACGTCCACCCGGCCTCCCGCATGCCCACTATACGCCCTCGCTCAAAGTCCGTCAACTGCACATACGGTTCACGTCCACGCTGTCGCGGCATGCTACCAGTGTTAAAGACTGCGATGGAGCACCGTATGCCACGGCAAACTGGCTGACACTGACGGCGGCGGTGCACAAATGCTGCGCAGCTAGCGCCATTCGACGGCCAACACCGCGGTTCCTGGTGTGTCCGCTGTGCCGTTCGTGTGATCATTGCTTGTACAGCCCTCTCGCAGTGTCCGGAGCAAGTATGGTGGGTCTGACACACCGGTGTCAATGTGTTCTTTTTTCCATTTCCAGGAGTGTACTTTACACTGACGTGTATCGAGGGCCAACTGCTAGTTCCGAAACCATGTGTCGATCCTCTACAGGTCTTCCTATATTTCACTACAGTTTTACGGCACTGCAAATTTCATACAAACAACTGCATCGTCCGAGAATAGACTCACGTAGTTTTCTACTAGATAATTTATTCTTTGATTCACAGACTGGGGGGGGGCGTAGTGAATATGATATGAAACAATGTAACAATCTTGATATTCAGATCTCAAAACTCGTTCATGGAAGGCTTCGTTATACGTATTTTAACAATAATTATAAATAATTCACGAAAGATGTAAAATCTATTTAGAACTGATGCATGGAATGTGGAGCTAACATTATACCACCTCGGACGACAAGACTGGCGGCATCCTGTCAGTCACTTCCGCCAATATTCCCAAGATTGTAACGTAAGAAGGGAGGGGGCCGTGAAATGACACAGTGGGTGACATTCAATTTCTGGTCCACCTCTCTTGATTGTGGCTTGCGTCTAATCTGTGAATGATCATTTATACGAGTTCACTATAGTATCCTGCTTCTCTAGGACTTTAATATGACGTGCCAAACGGACACTAACCTCAGTCACCAGGATTAATGGATTATACCCAAAACCTCCGTCCACACGGACACCAAGTGGTCTCATACTAGAATGCCATATGTGTCACGTGACGTGTTCCCAAGTTGTCCCACTAGAGAACAGTTCGCCCAGTGTCGCCATGATATGTTTTGGGCATGAATGTACACGGTCCAGTCACAAAATGTGACCATCTGTCAGAAGCGTCAATAACTACCCTTCGAAGCGCCGACGTGAAGGAAGAGAGTCAGTGAGGTACTGGAAGATACCAAGAGGGATATGGAACCATGGCGACTCCAGTGCCATGGGCAGCTGCCTTAGGTTTCACAGCTGAGGATCCGTGGTGCGAACAGCCTGGTTCGAGGTACTCCCACAGAGTCTCGATTGCGTTTAAATCCAGGGAGTTGGTGGCCAGGGGACTACGGTGGTCTTTCAACCACGCATGTACTCTACGAACTGTGTGACAGGTTGCATTGTCCTGCTACCAGATGCCATCGTGCCGAGGATAAACAAACTACACGTAGGGTTTGACGTAGTCCCCAAAGATAGATGCATAATGTGTTGATCCATTGCGTCATACAGAATGACGAGATTACGAAGCAAATAGCACGAAAACATTCCCCAGACCTAAATGATAATTAAATCGACACCCTAGCTGCAAATAGGTGTTGATATACACCACTGGGGACATGTTGAAAATGTGTGCCCCGACCGGGACTCGAACTCGGGATCTCCTGATTACATGGCAGATGCTCTATCCAGCTGAGCCACCGAGAGCACAGAGTATACTGCACCTGCAAGGACTTATCCCTTGCACGCTCCCCGTGATACCCACATTCCCAACATGTCCACACCACTACTTTCGTAATGCGCCTAATAGATGTTTGCCCATCACACTCATTATTCGTGGCCTACCCAGTCCCGTACGAGTTGGTGCATAGCATGTGCGTTCGCATAAGAAGGTCAATGGCTGGGTAGCCATATTTTAACTATATATGGAGGTAGTATCCGGTCCCGAAATAACAGGTACAATTGATGACCGTGCAGCTTCTCTAGAATGAAATGATAATTAAATCGACACCCTACATCATTGGGGACACGTTGAAAATGTGTGCCCTGACCGAGACTCGAGCCCGGGATCTCCTGCTTACGGGGATAAGTCGTTGCAGGCGCACTCTCTATCCTCTGTGCCCTCGGTGGCTCAGATGGATAGAGCGTCTACCATGTAAGCAGGAGATCCCGGGTTTCGAGTCCCCTATTCTAGTTTCCGGTCGGGGCACACATTTTCAAAATGCCCCAATGATGTATATCAACGCCTGTTTGCCACTAGGGTGTCGATTTAACTATCATTTCATTCTAGAGAAGCTGCATGGTCATCAATGGTATCTGTTCTTTCGGGAACAGACACTACCTTCATACATTCCCCAGACCATAAAGCTCCTCCTACGGTCTGGACTCTTGCGACGATTGTTGCAGGGTGTTTGTGTCAGACGTTCCACGCCGCACACGCCAACGGCCATCAGTTCGATGGAGCATGTAACATGATTCATCTGAAAAGGCCACCTATCGCCGATCAGTGGGATCCAGTTGCGATACTTGCGTGCAAATTGCAGCATTATTCGCCGATGAACAGCTGTCAACATGGGTGCATGAAACAGGCGGTCGTTTTGAGCAACGTTCGCTGAACGCTCGTTGAGGAGACACTGTTGGTATCCTCTTGGTTCATCTATGTTGTTAGTTGTTCAACAGTTGCACGTCTGTTCGCCCATACACGTCTCTGCAGCCGTCGTTCAATCCTGTCGCCTATGGCCCAAACTGCTCTACAGTTGTCTCGGGGCAGGTTTTGGATAGCGCCATTTTGTCATGCACGGTATACCACGGCGCCACACGAACAGTTCACAAAGTTAGCCGTTGCTTCTACTCTTAACACGAAAGCCGCGCGGGATTAGCCGAGCGGTGTGGGGCGCTGCAGTCATGGACTGTGCGGCTGGTCCCGGCGGAGGTTCGAGTCCCCCCTCGGGCATGGGTATGTGTGTTTGTCCTTAGGATAACTTAGGTTAAGTAGTGTGTAAGCTTAGGGACTGATGACCTTAGCGGTTAAGTCCCATTAAGATTTCACACACATTTGAACATTTAGCCCTTTTTGGCGTCAGATAAATTGTTCTGTTCCGGCATTACGACAACCACTGCGCTATGTCCCCCATCCCCGACACGCCTTATATACCTCCCACTGTTAGTGGTGCCACCTGCCGTCTGTGGCTGGTTATTGCACTTTGACGTCGAACTCAGGCATGTATAACTTCGACAAAACGTCGGCGGGTAGCTGGGGCTGCGGACCGTCAATCATTGCAACTTACCGAATCGAGTAATACTTGAATTACAGCCCTTGAATGAATATAAATTAGGTTAAAGATTTATCAGCTACAAGATCGTTACAGATGAATTACAGGCTTCGATACTTATTTTTATTTTTTTATTTTTTGAGTCATCAGTCTCGTGTCAGCTCTTGCGCGGCTGGCCACGATTTACTTTTGCGCAGCTATCTCTTTTCCTGAATTTAATACTTAAACATAGTTTCTTCAATTATTTGTTGTATATGTTGCAATATCTGTTTTCCTTTGCTATTTTTGTGCTCTACAGTTAACTCTAGTAGGGGAGATTATAGTACCTAGAAGTCAGTGTACCTAGGAACACATGATATTTTTTGGTCAGTACTTCAGTCTAGTAACTGATTTTAGAATCGTATGAAGGAATGAGCATTAGTGACCGCCAAAACAGTTTCCGACACTTTCTACAGTTTTTGTTGTTAGACACGAGGTTGTGTTACGAGCTACATTTGTAAACATTCCGCGCTCTACATCTTGTAAGTAGATACGGTATTTGGAACATATTGTTAATTCTGCAATTACAGATGAAGGCGGTTTTTCACCATGGTCCATGTGATATTTGCAAATTAATTTAGTTTCATTAATTTCTTAACAATTACACCTGTTGTGAAAATGAAAATTTATTTTAGTTTCTAATAGCTTCTGTTTCAAAATATACGAAACTTGTAACCAGTTTTTGATTGTGCTTCTGCTTAATTTTCAGTTAGTGATTATTGGTGTGTAGTAGAGTAATAATGTAACAGATTGATGACTAAATACAGTATTGACAAGATTGCCTCAATTGCAACGTTTTTAAATTGCAGTCGAAGTTTGTTCTTAGGTGCTATCATCCTCATAAGTATCTAAACGACCTGACTTGTTTTCCTCCTGATTGACAAGCAGCCCACATAACGTAACTTCCTTGCAGGTTCTCTAATCACTTTCCGGTACTTTCGTCTGACTATACAAAATGGTTACCACATGTGAACCCTAGAGAACACTGCTCCATATGACAATAACTCCACAAGTAAATTAATACCACGATACTGCAAATATCAGAGAACTCTTTAATAAAGATAAGACAGTCCTTAACGCTTCCAAACGAAATTTGTTATAATAAGTGACATTTCTCAAATGTTAACACTATCATTAGTATCTGAGACAACTAATACCTGTAACTCCACCATGTAAATCAATCCGTAATCACTACACAAAACTGTTTTTGTTTTTTCCAGTAAGCGATTTTCCAATAACATATGAACTCCAAAAATTCTTTGATAATTCGAAGTATTCTTGCTCTTAAAATGTTTTCCAGACACCTATTAACCGTCTTTTACTTGAAGAGTGGTTTTGTGTAAACTGGTTGATGACCTAACAAGTTAGAAAGATCGTGATTGAAATCCTCAAGCGCTCTATGGAGACGTCGAAACCAACTGGTAGTATTCATGATGACGTGTGGATTTAAGTGCAGTTCGCCCTAGTTATCTAACACAAAATGACATTAAATTGAGCAGCTAATTGTGCATAGGTCTGAACTGCAAATGATATGGAGAACTCAAAATATCCACGGGCGTGCTGCCGGTCTATAGTGTCCAACGGGCACAATATTTCGGCGATCATACATGTCGCCATCATCAGGTGAACTGACGGAGTGAGCTCCTGTGAACGTGCCGGCACGGAGATCCGTACGCTATGGCTCTCAGAGGGAACTGGGTTCGGTCGCGGTGGCGGCCGATTTAAATACCCTCCGCCCGCGGCGTGCTCCCTCCGCCGTCCGCGCCCCGCGCCACGGTCGCGCGGTGGAACAGATTGCGACGGCGTCTGAGATGACGTCGGTGTGATGGCTCTGTCCGCCGTGGTCGTCACAACTATACGTTTGCTCGATTTACTCTTGATTAGCCCAATCGCTGGTTCCCAAGCCTTGCTAAGATTATAGCCACAGTCACGGTTTATGAGGTCGTCATTGGTGCGAATTTCGATGGCCTCTCTAACAACGCTGTCCCAGTATCTCGACGTCTGTACCAGAATCCTCGTGCGGTCATACTCCATAGCGTGATTTTCCGACAAACAATGTTCAGCGACCGCCGACTTGCTCAGATACATCAGTCGAGTGTGCCTCTAGTGTTCACGGCATCGATCCTCGACGGTACGCATCGTCTGACCAATTGCCACATTGACACATTGACACGGAATTTGGTACACGCCGGCCTTCCTCAAACCGAGGTCATCTTTGGCGCTCCCCACCAGTGCACGAGTTTTATTCGGAGGACAAAACACAGTTCCGACCCGGTGTTTCTTCAGAATGCGGGCGATTTTCCCCGAGAGTGCGCCTGTGTATGGAATAAATGCAGTGCCTACCTCCTCCCTCGTGACTTCATCCATCTCAACAGGTAGTGCTGCAGTGGTTGGGCGGAGAGCACGTTGAATCTGCCACTCTGAGTACCCATTTTTTCGAAATACAGTTCTCAGATGTTCCAATTCCTGGGGTAGACTCTCTGCGTCAGAGATAGTGCGCGCCCTATGTACTAGAGTTTTAAGTACCCCATTCCTCTGTGAAGGGTGGTGGCAGCTGTCTGCGTGCAAATACAGATCAGTGTGCGTTGTCTTCCGATACACCCCATGACCTAGGGTGCCGTCAGCCCTTCTCTTGACCAAGACGTCAAGGAAAGGTAATTTACCCTCCGTTTCAGTCTCCATAGTGAATTTGATGTTGGGGTGTATGGAGTTTAGATGTGTAAGGAAGTCAAGGAGTTTATCCATACCATGTGGCCAGATGACGAACGTGTCGTCCACGTAACGGAAAAAGCAAGTAGGTTTCCATACGGATGACGACAGGGCTTCCTCCTCGAAGTTCTCCACGTACAAATTCGCTACCACCGGTGAGAGTGGGCTACCCATGGCGACTTCCTCCGTTTGTTCGTAGCATTCTCCATTAAAAAGAAAATACGTGGAAGTCAAGACATGCCTAAAAAGTTCAGTGGTCTTCTCGTCAAACTTCTGACTAATCAATTCTAGTGACTCTCGCAGGGGTACCCTCGTAAACAAGGAAACGACGTCAAAACTCACCGTGATATCTGACTCATCCAACCTGAAGCTATCAAGGCGTTTAACAAACCCGTCAGGTATTTGGCCAACAAATATGTAGGTGCCCTGATGTTGCTGACAATGGGGCGTAATGGTACCCCCTCTTTGTGAACCTTCGGGAGTCCATATAGTCTAGGCGGTACCGGACCTTGGGGTAACAATTTCTTAGCGTCACCCTCCGGTAAATCTGCGTCCTTGAGAAGCGCCCTCGTCTTGTTCTCCACCTTCTTTGTAGGGTCAACGCTGATCTTCCGGTAGGAATCATCATTTAGCAGGCTCTGCATCTTATCAGTGTAGTCCTTAGGCGAGACAACAACTGTAGCATTGCCTTTGTCAGCCGGTAAGACAACAAGTTCAGAGCGCTCCCTCAGATCACGAATGGCCGCCCTCTCTTTGTTAGAGAGGCAATCGAAATTCGTACCAATGACGACCTCATAAACCGTGACTGTGGCTATAATCTTAGCAAGGCTTGGGAACCAGCGATTGGGCTAATCAAGAGTAAATCGAGCAAACGTATAGTTGTGACGACCACGGCGGACAGAGCCATCACACCGACGTCATCTCAGACGCCGTCGCAATCTGTTCCACCGCGCGCCTTGGCGCGGGGCGCGGACGGCGGAAGGAGCGCGCCGTGGGCGGAAGGTATTTAAATCGGCCGCCGCCGCGACCGAACCCAGTTCCCTCTGAGAGCCATAGCGTACGGATCTCCGTGCCGGCACGTTCACAGGAGCTCACTCCGTCAGTTCACCTGATGATGGCGACATGTATGATCGCCGAAATATGGTGTCCGTTGGACACTATAGACCGGCAGCACACCCGTGGATATTTTGATTATCAAATACGCCGGGAGAAACTCAATAATCAGATATGGAGAACTGTTTTCTTCTGGATATGGATTCAATCCCAGCAACTGAAGGCACTGAAAACGAAACACAGAGTTGGTGCATGATCGGGACTCGAACACAGCACTAATCAACATTGCTGATTAGGCACAAAGAGACGTAATATACCTAATTTTTAAATACTATCGCCAGCCGCTGTGGCCTAGCGGTTCTATGCGCTTCAGTCTGGAACCGCGCGATCGCTACGGTCGCAAAAAATGGTTCAAATGGCTCTGAGCACTATGGGACTTAACATCAGTGGTCATCAGTCCCCTAGACTTAGAAATACTTAAACCTAACTAACCTAAGGACATCACACAAATCCATATCCGAGGCAGAATTCGAACGTGCGACCGTAGCAGCAGCGCGGTTCCGGACTGAAGCACCTAGAACCGCTCGGCCACAACGGCCGGCGCTACGGTCTCAGGTTCGATTCATTCCTTGGGCATGGATGTGTGAGATATCCTTAGGTTAGTTAGGTTTAAGTAGTTCTAAGATCTAGGGGACTGATGACCTCAAATGTTAAGTCCCATAGTGCTCAGAGCCATTTTTCTAAAAATACAATCAGTTAGCAAATCTGAACTTGACATTACATAACGAAAATACATAGTCTGAACTGGGACTTCTACTAACCAACTGTGGTCCATGTTCATTAATGACGAAAGATATTACATATGGTTTCGTTAATAACTATGAAACTTGAAATAACATGACCTACAGTTTTATTTTCGGAGGGGATACGAACACAGCATCTAATCGGGTTGTTAACTAAGCACAATCAAATGTCAGCAGTACACAGTATGCCAGCACCTTTAATCTCTGTCTCAACAGTGCAACTCCGTCTGCGTGAACAATGTTAAAAAGCGTGCGTACCTCCAAAAAAACCTTTGTTACGCAAACAAAATAAGCTGAAAGGATTGGAGTGGGCCCAGCAACATAAAAACTGGAGCGTGCAGCAATTGTCCAAGGTGCTATTCACAGTCGAATCTAAGTATATGGAAGCTACCGTCGAATGTCTGTTCTTCGAGTTTCGACTTCTTGGAGAAAATATGAAGAGTCAGTGTGTGACGCCAATGGTGAAGCATGGTAGAGGGTCCATCATGGTGTGGGGACTTTTTGCGCGTAATAAAGTTGATAATCTAGTGAGAATTAATGGAACATTAAAGAAGGAAGGATACCACAGGATAGTGATCAAAAATGCAGTCCCATCTGGCAAGAGATCTACTGGTCGTGGGTTTGTTCTGCAGCAGGATAATGATCCCAAAAACGCTTCTAAATTGTGCAGACGCTATGTCAATAGAAAAGGGAAATGTGGGGAGTTTTAAGAATATGATCTGTCCACGTAAGTCACCTGACTTAAATCTTGAACTCTTATGGGGTGATCTTGACAGAGAGGTCAGAAAACCGGGTTCATCTAATGCTGATGACGTATGCAATAATTTACAGACGGACATATCTGCAAGAAAAACTGCAAAATGTTTACTCCAGAGTGCGAAGAGGTTATGCAGTTGTTCTGGGGGAAAAGTGTGGGTACTTTGAAGAGGCTAAAATCGATACCGCATTGTACTGTACTTAATGACAGGTGGACGAAACAATTTTTAGATGGTCTATTTAGTTTGTACGAGACGTTTGTACACAGAAATAAAGTATATACTGTTTATCATGCGCGACCGAAAACTTTTGGCCCACAATGAATATACCAGCATGCCAAACATAATCGCCACGAACTTATACGCCAGTTTACCTTTACGAGTACATTTTGCCCATACTAGTAGATGTAACACATAGTATTCCTCACGTCATATGCTGCGTGACCTCTGGTTACAGTGTCGCTGTTGCTGCATGGTGTGTAGTCGGTTTATCGAAGATATTTCACTTGAAAACCAAACTACAATACTAAATAACATTAAGGTTTGCCAATGTGGCTGTGAGAACGTCCACTGTAGACCATAGGCTCAAGGCACAATGCATCCTGCTCACCTGGCCTGACACCGGCTAGCGTCAGGTGGCTGTAGTCAGACGGTGCAGGAATTGTTCCGATCAACGCAGGCAGCCTTAAGCTCTTTCACAGAAATGTTTTTCCAATGTTTTACTTTTACTGGCTGTTTAAAAAATAAAGGTAATTATGTCTGTGCTACGAACAGACTGATACTATTAACATACAGAAGATGTATGGTTTAAAAAATAACGGAAGAAGTGGGCTTAATGAATCACCTCTTTTGCACTGTGCGACGTGTACCACCAACAGATAATGTAGCAAAGTTGCTCAAGTGGCAGGCTACAGTTCCTGTCGAAATGCATCCTAAAATTTTGGCAGTTTGTGTAGGTGATCGTAATGTGCTTTTATTTCAGTGATTACAAAATCAAGGTGAATGCACGCATTGGATAGCCAAGCCAGTTGGTTAATGGCGATTCGATCGAACAAGGAAATAAATGTATCGGACAGTCTGTAATCAGCTTCAAGGAGCCAGGATTTCAGAATACTCGTCCAGTGTGGCGTACCTGTTTTAAGACAAAATCACAATGCAGCCACATAGAAGCTCGGTGGTCTGGTGGGTTGGTACTATGTTGGTATACGTAGTTTCTGGGTTCCCATCCCACTTCAGGCGACGGTTTTTAACCGGCACAAACAGATCCTATTCACCTCTGGTTACGCCAAGCGAAGATAGTACGACTACACCGTGGTTCCAGATTCATGATAGAGATAATGTCCCTTCGCTGCCGACTAAATAATAAATTGGGCCACCACAATGGTAGATGAGACGGCATGCTGTATCTCAGGCACCAGTAACCCTTCTTACACAAGTAATTTTACACTACTGGCCATCAAAATTGCTACACCAAGAAGAAATGCAGATGATAAACGGGTATTCATTGGACAAATATATTATACTAGAACTGACATGTGATTACATTTTCACGCAATTTGGGTGCATAGATCCTGAGAAAACAGTACCCAGAACAACCACCTCTGGCCGTAATAACGGCCGTGATACGCGTGGGCATTGAGTCAAACACAGCTTGGATGGCGTGTACAGGTACAGCTGCCCATGTAGCTTCAACACGATACCACAGTTCATCAAGAGTAGTGACTGGCGTATTGTGACGAGCCAGTTGCTCGGCCAACATTGACCACACGTTTTCAATTGGAGAATGTGCTGGCCAGGGCAACCGTCTAACGTTTTCTGTATCCAGAAAGGCCCGTACAGGACCTGCAACATGCGGTCGTGCATTATCCTGCTGAAATGTAGGGTTTCGCAGGGATCGAATGAAGGGTAGAGCCACGGGTCGTAACACATCTGAAATGTAACGTCCACTGTTCAAAGTGCCGTCAATGTGAACAAGAGGTGACCGAGACGTGTAACCAATGGCACCCCATACCATCACGGCGGGTGATACGCCAGTATGGCGATGACGAATACACACTTCCAATGTGCGTTCACCGCGATGTCGCCAAACACGAATGCGACCATCATGATGCTGTAAACAGAACCTTGCTTCATCCGAAAAACTGACGTTTTGCCGTTCGTGCAGTCAGGTTCGTCGTTGAGTACACCATCGCAGGCGCTCCTATCTGTGATGCAGCGTCAAGGGTAACGGCAGCCATCGTCTCCGAGCTGATAGTCCATCCTGCCGGAAACGTCGTCGAACTGTGCTTGCAGATGGTTGTTGTCTTGCAAACGTCCCCATCTGTTGACTGAGGGATCGAGACGTGGCTGCACGTTCCGTTACAGCCATGCGGCTAAGATGCCTGTCATCTCGTGTGCTAGTGATACGAGGCCGTTGGGATCCAGCACGGCGTTCCGTATTACCCTCCTGAACCCACCGATACTATATTCTGCTAACATTCATTTGATCTCGACATACTCAAGCAGCAGTGTCGCGATACGATAAACCGCAATCGCGATAGGCTACAATCCGATCTTTATCAAAGTCGGAAACGTGATGATGCGCATTTCTCCTCCTCCTTACACGAGGCATCACAACAACGTTTCACAAGGAAACGCCGGTCAACTGCTGTTTGTGTATGAGAAATCTGTTGGAAACTTCCCTCACGTCAGCACGTTCTAGGTGTCGCCACCGGCGCCAACATTGTGTGAATGCTCTGAAAAGCTAATCATTTGCATATCACAGCATCTTGTTCTTGTCGGTTAAATTTCGCGTCTGTAGCACGTCATCTTCATAGTGTAGCAATTTTGGTGGCCAGTAGTGTATTTTTTTATATATACCAAACGCCATGTAAGGTCACAGGGCATTTATTCCATCTTTCATTTGAGCCTGAGACTTTGAATATATTCGTTCTGCACTGGGGTTAGAGCCCGCATTCCTCGGAGCCCTTAGTGACAGTAGAATTCTATCGATTCGTTGTTTGTTCGAGATTCCAAACTTCTGAACATCTGCAAGCAAGGCGCGTGTCTGGTTTCGATTCCTGGACCGTCACAAAAATTTTCATCATGTATTTTCAGACTCTAGCGTGAACACACCTAACTGCTGGTCGAAATTAATTTTGATTTTTAACACCTATTCACTCGTCAACAGAAACGATATTTGACCGTTTCGACTACCAGTGCGACACAGAATTTTCATCACATCTTTTCAAGCTGAAACATGATACACCCAGCTGGTGAAAAAGAATTCGATAGTTGCGTGTTTTTTGCTTGTAGTCAATGATGGCATGTGCGGGGTTCGATTCCCAGTCATCAATGAATTCTTCGTCGCGTACTTTCTAGTTTCAACATGCTCGAAACTCGATACTAGTGAAAGAAACCAATATTTAACTTCCATTTCTGATGAAATCAACGGCGATAGGTGCCAGGTTCGAATACTGGGAATCTAAAAATTATTAATTCGTTTTATCATTTCAGAATGAAACATCTCGCCACTGCAGAGAAATTTCAGTTGAATTTCAGGCGCAGCACGAGTCCTCTGACGTTTACTCTGTACACATATGAACTGATCTTGCCTGCATGATGTTACTCGGAGTCTTTCAAATCAAAGAACACTAGCACTGGCACCGGTTTGCTTGAACCGCTCCAATATATACCCCAATGTAGACTAGGCTATGACAACTTTTGTTGCCATCATTCTACTACAAAAGCCATCCATATGCAGAGCTAACATTAAACCACTTTTTCAGTTCCAGTCTCCTGCTTCCCTCCCATTAGAAGGTAATATGGTGTGAACGTCGTGAGGTATTAAACACACCGCTAGATGGCAACTAACGCGAACTGATTTCTACACAGACAGCTGAAGGAAAGAGGCCTACTCGAATGGAACCTCACCAGATAAAGACACGTCAGTGTTGTGGATACTCATCAGCACCCCTCTACGCGAACAACTACTCAGAGCGCGAGGCGCTTCGTCTTTACGTGTTCAGATTTATAATTACGTAGGCTTCCGCGGCCAGAGTCAGTCGACATAAAAGTTTCCTGGTTATGTTGCGGCGTCAAATTGTGTAAAACTACTGGTGGAGAAAACCAACGTTTCGGCCACGATTGCAGCAGCCTTCTTCTGGGTCTTCCAGTTTATACTTGTTGTATTATCAGAACGGGAATATGACAGAATATTCGAAACTCAATCCCTGTTTTAACCATACATGTGCAGTTACGACGGGTGATCGAAAACTTTTGACCGGTAGTGTAGATAGTCCATTTCTCAATTGTTTCTTTTTATTTCAGTTTCTTGTATTGTTCTTCCGATTACTACTTGAACGTTGCGCATTTAAAGGTTGTGAGTAGCGTTCTTTATGAGTTAGGCAACAGAGCGTTAAACGGAAATGTGTAACATTTGTGACATTCTGTTTTCTTCGGATTTAATATAGGGCTGGAAACAGTGGTTGAAGCACGAACACTTTGGCCATCTATGTGGTGAACGCTGTCGAAGAAATCACGTCAGAAAACAGTTTTCTCGCTTCTTATAGGGTCGTTTTGCCATGAATTATTCGCAACATTCTGAAAGTCCAACGTCTGTAGCTCAGACACATAAGAGGTAAAACACTGATATCCGGCGAGACTGGAACGTAGAAGCAACGCAGCGTTGGCGTTACACCGTGACGACATTACCACACACCAATCGACTAACTGCGGCTGTCAGTGCTGCCCTTTTGCCTTAGTGATGGAAAAGATAGATAATTCGAATGAAAAAGAAAAAAATTATTGTATTTTCTGCGTACAATTACCTTCCTGGACTGAAAACCTAATTTGATAGATGACACACAGTAAATGAAAACCGTTCAGAATATTTAATTGAAACACGAATAAAATGTCAAGTTATTTGGACAGATGATTCTTTGTCACCCCAGGAAGTTACTAGACTATGACAGGGTTGCCAGACGTATTCTACAATGTTGGCAAATCCGACTCATCCTCGCAGCAGGAAGAAATACAAATGAACCTATGGTTCCAGAGACGTTTTCAAGTCTCAAAAATCTATGAAGTATATATGCAGACTGAAGTGACAAACGAGAATTTGTACCAAGGCTGGGATTCGAACCTGGGTCCCCTGCTCTCTAGGTAGATGCACCGACCACTACGCCACGCTGGCACAGTGGCTTTGCACAACTCCACAGACTACCCTAGCATGCCTCCCTCTCCATTCTGTTCTAGTTTAGGGAGAATACCAAGTCGGCTGAGGCGTGAATGGGAACTTGAAATGAGGAGAGAGGCATGCCATGGTAGTCCGTGCAACTGTGCAAAGTCACTGCACCACGGTGACGTAGTGGTTATGCATCTATCTAGTAAGCAGGAGACTGAGGTTTTAATCCTGACCTAGGTACAAATTTTCATTCGTCTCTTCAGTCTGCATATATATGCTGTCAGTTCCACAAGTGTACGCCATTATCTGTATGAAATAAAATACATTATTATAAATATACACTCCTGGAAATTGAAATAAGAACACCGTGAATTCATTGTCCCAGGAAGGGGAAACTTTATTGACACATTCCTGGGGTCAGATACATCACATGATCACACTGACAGAACCACAGGCACATAGACACAGGCAACGGAGCATGCACAACGGCACTAGCACAGTGTATATCCACCTTCCGCAGCAATGCAGGCTGCTATTCTCCCATGGAGACGATCGTAGAGATGCTGGATGTAGTCCTGTGGAACGGCTTGCCATGCCATTTCCACCTGGCGCCTCAGTTGGACCAGCGTTCGTGCTGGACGTGCAGACCGCGTGAGACGACGCTTCACCCAGTCCCAAACATGCTCAATGAGGGACAGATCCGGAGATCTTGCTGGCCAGGGTAGTTGACTTACACCTTCTAGAGCACGTTGGGTGGCACGGGATACATGCGGACGTGCATTGTCCTGTTGGAACAGCAAGTTCCCTTGCCGGTCTAGGAATGGTAGAACGATGGGTTAGATGACGGTTTGGATGTACCGTGCACTATTCAGTGTCCCCTCGACGATCACCAGTGGTGTACGGCCAGTGTAGGAGATCGCTCCCCACACCATGATGCCAGGTGTTGGCCCTGTGTGCCTCGGTCGTATGCAGTCCTGATTGTGGCGCTCACCTGCACGGCGCCAAACACGCATACGACCATCATTGGCACCAAGGCAGAAGCGACTCTCATCGCTGAAGACGACACGTCTCCATTCGTCCCTCCATTCACGCCTGTCGCGACACCACTGGAGGCGGGCTGCACGATGTTGGGGCGTGAGCGGAAGACGGCCTAACGGTGTGCGGGACCGTAGCCCAGCTTCATGGAGACGGTTGCGAATGGTCCTCGCCGATACCCCAGGAGTAACAGTGTCCCTAATTTGCTGGGAAGTGGCGGTGCGGTCCCCTACGGCACTTCGTAGGATCCTACGGTCTAGGCGTGCATCCGTGCGTCGCTGCGGTCCGGTCCCAGGTCGACGGGCACGTGGACCTTCCGCCGACCACTGGCGACAACATCGATGTACTGTGGAGACCTCACGCCCCACGTGTTGAGCAATTCGGCGGTACGTCCACCCGGCCTCCCGCATGCCCACTATACGCCCTCGCCCAAAGTCCGTCAACTGCACATACGGTTCACGTCCACGCTGTCGCGGCATGCTACCAGTGTATGCGATGGAGCTCCGTATGCCACGGCAAACTGGCTGACACTGACGGCGGCGGTGCACAAATGCTGCGCAGCTAGCGCCATTCGACGGCCAACACCGCGGTTCCTGGTGTGTCCGCTGTGCCGTGCGTGTGATCATTGCTTGTACAGCCCTCTCGCAGTGTCTGGAGCAAGTATGGTGGGTCTGACACACCGGTGTCAATGTGTTCTTTTTTCCATTTCCAGGAGTGTATGTTTACATGAAAAGACATGTTATTACTAATTGTGCAATTTCCTAATATTTAATCCAATAGCCACCTTTATCGATTATAGCTTGGCACTTTAGCCCTTCCTCTTCCAGGCGGGAACGTTAGAGGAGAGAGGGCTGTGAGACAGCATCAGCCAATCGCATGCTGACCGACCCCTCTCCAGGACGACAACGCTACGGCAGCGCCCTCTACTCGAAGGGGACATCAGCGCCGCACCGCCTGGCCGCGGACCTCTTAAAGTCTAGCCAGTTCTACGACTTCTACAGCAACAAGTTCAAGAATCGCATCATAACTAGTCATTTCGCTTCTACTATGTTTCATTGTCTATACTGAAGAGATTTCTTATTTTGTCCGTCTCCCATAGCTTGCGACACATCTGTACTTCTCAAAGTTAAGTATTGTCATTTATTTTCTGCAATAAAATCTCATTAATACGATTTGCTTGAATAGTTGTCTAGCGATCCGAGAAAGCAGGTTTCCTAGACACTCCAACTTTAACAACTAGGCGGGATACAAACACTCTCTCCGGTAAATAATCCACGTTTCCAACCTCTAAATATCGTTTGATCAACTCCGCAACGAATGTCTTTGACTTTCTAAGAATTTTAGCAGCAGCTCCATATGAAAGCGTTGGTTCAAAATGGTTCAAGTGGCTCTAAGCACTATGGGACTTAACATCTGAGGTCATCAGTCCCCTAGAACGTAGAACTACTTAAACCTAATTAACCTAAGGACATCACACACATCCATGCCCGAGGCAGGATTCGAACCTGCGACCGTAGCAGTCACGCGGTTCCGGACTGAAGCGCACAGAACCGCTCGACCACCGCGGTCGGCAGAGCTTTGGTCCCTATGGATGATTTACAAAGAACGCTGCCTCGTGATGCTTCAGATATTTTGCACTCCTTTTGAACTGCAACCGACAAAACAAAACATTCAACTCTCACACTGTTTATCTATACACTGTGCAAAAGCGTATTGAGTACAGATTCGAGACCACTACCAGAGACGTCGCTGCGGGCGTTACATTTAAAATTATGGCATACACTTTCTTGTGGAACTGACTGTACATCAGTAAGGAAACATTCCACGGCCAATCTGTCTTTTCAGGAGCAATGCTTGCGCTTGAAAGATGAAGCCGAAACTGCCAACAAATTGACAAATGTTAGAAATAGGGCAGGTATAATCAAATGTAACTCAACAGAAACAGAGTAAATTAAGACCACGCGAAGTTAATTGGATGACCCTCCTCCTCATAGCTGTCGTTATTTTCTTTTTCTTTTAGTGTCTAGGTTTACCGAATATTGATCTTAGAAATATCTAGGAGTAATTTTAGAATAGACTGCTAAATTAAGTGTAAATAAGGAATTTAATTAGTGCTCATTATGATAAAAGGCTCAGCGACAGTAAGCCCTGAAATAAAAAGAAATCTAAAAAAGTAGCGTAGAGTGGCGTTATCAGTCAGGGACCGACAGCGACATCCGGAGGTACATATGCGAAGGTACAGCTCGGCAAACGGTGATATGTGTGTGTATGTGTGCAGACTATGAAGTTGCTGTAGATTGAACATCTTAAACTACCACAGTTCATTAACAGCGTTCGTTGTCAACCAGATTATACAGGGTGGTCCATTGATCGTGACGGGGCCAATTATTTCACGAAATAAGCGGCAAACGAAAAAACTACAAAGAACAAAACTCGTCTACCTTGAAGGGGGAAACCAGATGGCGCTATGGTTGGCCCGCTAGATGGTGCTGCCATAGGTCAAACGGATTTCAACTGCGTTGTTTTAAATAAGAACCCCCATTTTTTATTACATATTCGTGTAGTACGTAAAGAAATATGAATGTTTGTTGGTCCACTTTTTTCGCTTTGTGATAGATGGCGCTGTAATAGTCACAAACGTATAAGTACGTGTTATTACGTAACAATCCACCAGTGCGGACGGTATTTGCTTCATGATATGTTACCCGTGTTAAAATGGACCGTTTACCAATTGCGGAAAAGGTCGATATGGTGTACATGTATGGCTATTGTGATCAAAATGCCCAACGGGCGTGTGTTATGTATGCTGCTCGGTATCCTGGACGACATCATCCAAGTGTCCGGACCGTTCGCCGGATAGTTAGGTTATTTAAGGAAACAGGAAGTGTTCAGCCACATATGAAATGTTCAACCACGACCTGCAACAAATGACGATGCCCAAGTAGGTATTTTAGCTGCTGTCGCGGCTAATCCGCACATCAGTAGCAGACAAATTGCGCTAGAATCGGGAATCTCAGAAACGTCGGTGTTGATAATGCTACATCAACATAGACTGCACCCGTACCATATTTCTATGCACCAGGAATTGCATGGGGACGACTTTGAACGTCGTGTACAGTTCTGGCACTGGGCACAAGAGAAATTAGGGGACGATGACAGATTCTTTTGCACGCGTTCTATTTAGCGACGAAGCGTCATTCACCAACAGCGGTAACGTAAATCGGCATAATATGCACCATTGGGGAACGGAAAATCCACGATGCTGCGACGAGTGGAACATCAGTGACCTTGCCGCGTTAATGTATGGTGCGGTATTATAAAAGGAAGGATAATTGGCCCCCATTTTATCGATGGCAATCTAAATGGTTCAATGTATGCTGATTTCCTACGCAATGTTCTACCGATGTTACTGCAAGATGTTTCACTGCATGACAGAATGGCGATGTACTTCCAACATGATGGATGTCTGGCACATAGCTCGCGTGCGGTTGAAGCGGTATTGAATAGCATATTTCATGACAGGTGGATTGGTCGTCGGAGCACCATACCATGGGCCGCACGTACACCGGATCTGACGTCCCCGGATTTCTTTCTGTGGGGAAAGTTGAAGGATATTTGCTATCGTGATCCACCGACAACGCCTGACAACATGCGTCACCACATTGTCAATGCATGTGCGAACATTACGGAAGGCGAACTACTCGCTGTTGAGAGGAATGTCGTTACACGTATTGCCAAATGCATTGACGTTGACGGACATCATTTTGAGCATTTATTCCATTAATGTGGTGCCGGCCCCTGGTGGCCGAGCGGTTATAGGCGCTTCAGTCTGGAACCGCGCGACCGCTACGGTCGCAGGTTCGAATCCTGCCTCGGGCATGGATGTGTGTGATGTCCTTAGGTTACTTAGGTTGAAGTAGTTCTAAGTTCTAGGGGACTGATGATCTGAGATGTTTAGTCCCATAGTGCTCAGAGCCATTTGAACCATTAATGTGCTATTTACAGGTAATTACGCTGTAACAGCATGTGTTCTCAGAAATGATAAGTTCATAAAGGTACATGTATCACATTGGTACAACCGAAATAAAATGTTCAAACGTACCTATGTTCTGTATTTTAATTTAAAAAACCTACGTGTTACCAACTGTTCGTCCAAAATTGTGAGCCATGTGTTTGTGACTATTACAGCGCCATCTGTCACAAAGCGAAAAAAGTGGTCCAACTAAAACATTCATATTTCTTTACGTACTACATGAATATGTAATAAAATGGGGGTTCCTATTTAAAGAAACGCAGTTGATATCCGTTTGACCTATGGCAGCGCCATCTAGCGGGCCAACCATAGCGCCATCTGGTTTACCCCTTGTAGCTAGACAAGTTTCGTACTTTTTGTTCTTTGTATTTTTTTTCGTTTGACGCTTATTTCGTGAGATATTTGGCCCGGTCACGATTAGTGGACCACCCTGTATTTGAAATTTGCTTTAGAGAGGATGACCGGCATCAACAGTCTTGTACAACCCCCCCCCCCCCCCTGTCACCCTCCTCCACCCCGGCACCGTAGCAGTTCAAACTTACGGTAATTGGTACCGAGCACTTCGTTTTTCACTCTTTTTTTCTTTGGTCGTTGATGATAACAGTCTTCTTATTTCAGAATGAATTCTCAGTCTGCAGCGGAGTATGCGCTGGTATGAAATTTCCTGGCAGATTAAAAGTGTGCCGGACCAAGACTCGAACCTCGGACCTTCTGCCTGGCCCAGGCAAGTACTTTACCATGGTCCTCAGTTCTAATCCTGGTCCAGCACATAGTTTTAATCTTCCAAGAAGTTTCGGTCTACTTACTATTAAAATTTCAGACGTAATAGGTCGTCACATCATCATGTAAAATATCTTAATACGTCATTTTTTACCTGACGATGGCAGTAGCCGAAATGAACAGTATCGTAATCGATGTAGACTGTTTTATTGACAAAACATAGTGTCGTCCCACGTGATTTCAATCTTAATTGAGAACCAATGTTAAGTCTGAAATAATATGACGCGATACTATGTATGAAGTTTATATATAACGTTCGATGATGGGCTATGCCCGAAACGTGTGATAAATAAATAATAATTTATTGACAACAAGTGGACTGTTCTTATTAGCGACCTAATAATGCACTGATAAACGACGTACACAGTATACACATAATGGGCACAGGGTTACTGCGCGATTTTATGTCGCCTTTGACACTTGTGCTCGTTAATCACAGAAATATGACATTTGCCTGCACCTTGCTGTAGAAGATTTAATATCTCTCATAGTAGACTATCATCTCGTCCCCACTGTGGATTTATCATAAATCATGGTCCTGAACGCAAATCAATATTCTATTATATGAATATATTTTCACGTTCCAAAGTTGGCAAAGAGATGGTGTAAAGAAGGCCTGTCACTGATAGAGGCTCGTAGATAAACAGAATTGATTGATATCCACACTTTAAGTATTCAACACGCCCAAACCAGTAAAAAAGCTTGCAGGCTATTGAAAGGGCTTACCAAGCTCTAGATAGCTCTTGAGAACATTCACTTGCTTCCAGATATTACTGATCCACTGCTTTTTAACCGAAAAAAAATTTTGGTCGCCCAACTAGAGAAGAACCAGAACCATAAACAGCTTACCAATTAACATCCTCACAGCCTCTTGGTCCCCTTTCTGGAGACTTAATTTGAAAGCCTGAGTTCGAGTTCGTGTGCGTCGAATAAGTCGTGATTTGTATGTGATTCCTCTGCTACAATGGTCGAAGACTGTCCATAAGCCATCCATAATTGTTGCCAGATTTCTACAGCCTTTTAAGTGCTGCATACTGATACATAATTATATGAACTTCTGTTCAGTATTAAATAAATAATTGCTGTAAATTAAACTGTTCAACACAGCCTGCGTAGAGACAACATTTACCTCAAGAGTAGGTTTTTCATATAAATAAGGATTTATTTACGCACTTTACGTCATAAATAATAATTCTGCATAATGAATTACGCTATTAAATGTAAGTTTATTATCGCTGTTATAAATTAAAATAAGAGTCACTAACCAATTTCTTCGTGTTTCAGTTAATTTAATAAGAGTTGATTTAAACATTTCTGTCACTGTTCTGAATTTTATTGACCAATAGTTATTTGAATCAGTAGGTATTGCTGTCTGACTCAAGTCCATTTTATGTGGGGTAATGGCGTCACAAAACAATGACTGAGGGTAGGATGTCAAAACTAGTGTTTGCGTATCTCTTGTATTGTCTCACATTACAAACAAATTGAGCCACTTGGTGCATTACAGCTTGTTCTAAAATGGGGCAACTTACATTTGGCGATTGTATAGTCTCGAAAAAAGATAGAATTCTATACACTTGTGCTACACTGAGGAACATAAAGCTTCACCAATATTTAATAAATTTTCTTGCCAACAAGTAATGCAAGCGACGTACCACAGTACAGAAATTTTCATGGTGCTAGCTCTGATTTCAAATACACAACATAGACCAACAATACGAAATCTTCCATTATACATATATTCAGGGTATTCAGTTGTGCTGCCCACAGGTGCGAGAGCACACAAATGCAATGTGGTCTAGTATCACCACACCAGCAGTTGTATGGTCCCGCATCCTGTACGCTAAGATGGACGAAGACATGCATCATTTGTGTCGACACATATGAGAATACAGAAATTTTCATGGTACTAGCTCTGATTTCAAATACGTAACAAGGTCAACAACATGAAATCTTCCGTCACACATACATTCAAGGTTGATATGTCCTTTCCTTCAGTTATATCTCATGAAATGTTCACCACGTACATCAGTTAAATAATTTCATTTACAACACAAGAAATATATTCACATATTTGGGATGAACACAATAATTAATTGCAGTAGAAAAAAATTAAAAATTTTGACTGAGTGTATGCTCAAATCCGAGTTCGAAAAAGTATCAAGTCACGGGTTGAATACCTTTAAAGTTTCGTAAATATGAAGTTTGTAATAAGTCCTACACTTTCCAAGAGTAGGAGACGTAGCAAAACAGAATGCCAAGACCTGTCCACTCGGCAGCGTCCCAGTTGGTCAGTCAATTTTCACGGTGATGGAGAAGAGCAGAAGTGTTGGTCGTGGTAGTGCGTCGTCCAGGCGAGATCTCCGCAATGTGGCTGACTGCGCTGGAATTTCCGCCTCGCGCGGACTGGATTTGTGTGTGTGTGAAATGTTACCACTGTGTGGCTGGACGTCCTGGACGAAAAGGTAAATTAGTATTGTTGTCTTTATTTATTCGTAAGGAGGACAGTAGGCTCCGGGTCCATGAGTCCATCTGTGATGGTGGTTTCTACCCTTTTTTGTTATTGAGGAGCTTCAATGATGGCCAGATCCGGTGCCAACGTTGTGGGGCAACATATCCGACGTAGTCCAGATGGCGGGTGGACAGCTGGCGATCTTCATTGGTGTCTGGGAACTTACATGTTGTCTTCCTGATGGTGTCCTGGATAGGCTGAATTTCAATTTGTTGATGAAGGTCCCTCGTCTGAGCCCGCTTCGAGTATGAGCCGAAGACAGTGATTTTGCAACACCTGTAGTTGTTTAATGTTTGTGTCGCTTGTGGTGCCCTAGTAGGAGCAGTCATATAACATGGAGGGTAGGACCGTTGCTCGGTAGAGCTAAAGTCTTGCGGGAACAGACATATGAGAGGTGGTGAGGAGAGGGTACATGTAGTATATCAGGCGCAACGTCTTAGGCATTTTACCATTGACATGTTCCTTGAAGAGCGTTTTTTATCAGTTATGGCTCCCAAATAACGGATGTGATCAATCCAAGGGACTGGAACGTTGTTTATAACCAGGCTGTCACAAACGTCGCCGTTTGGTGAAGAGAATTACCCTCGTCTTCTCTGCATTAAGTTTTATACGATGTGCCGTTGCCCATTGTTCTGTAATGTTGAACTGCCACTGTAGGCGCCAAATTTCCGCAGTGATGCGTCCACTACTTGTTAATGACGCGATGTCGTCCGCGAACAGCGCGAGGACAATTTTCGGGCGCATCGGCATGTCATTCACGTAGAATATAAAAATCATTGGCGAGAGGACGAACCCTTGTGAGAAGCCGTCTTTTAATTTTAGCGTACTGGAGTGTTGTGCGTTTATCTTGACACAGATGCGCCGTCCTTACAGGAAAGTGTCAATAATCTTGACACAGTAGACCGGCATCAACCCTAAGGCGTGAAGTTTGACGACCGGTTTGTCCTTCCACCCTCGGTCGTTGGCTTTTTCGACATCCAGGAAAGCAGCCACTGTTTAGTTCGATCGGTTCATGTTGTATGCTGTGTATTCCGTAACGCACAGTAGCTGAAGTTCTGTCGATAGCCTTGGCTGAAAGGTGAATTGATCTGGTCTAATTACGTCCTGCATGGCGATGGGCTGTCGAAACCATTTTAAGATTTCTTTCAAGGACCTTTGAGAATGTATGTGATAAATGTATGGGTTGATGGGTTGTCAGTAAGCTCAAATTCTATTATGGCTTGCGGATCGGCACAATGCGAGCTATTTTCCAAGCAGCCGGGAAGCAGTTCAATTGGAGACAACTATTGAAGATCCTCGTGATGAGTACTAATGGCTTCCTTGGCAGTTGTCCTCCGCCTGTTGAGTAACCCTGTTAGTTTCCCCGTCTTCTTCCATGACATCCGGTGTGTTTTTCGCCATGTAGGTTGTGGCGAACAGTTCCGCCTGTCTTATGGATCGTAGATGTGACCTTTTGGGTCATGAATGGCTATGTTGGCTGGTCGTGAGCTACCGAGTGCTCGTACAAATTTCCACTCATTCCTAGAATGAAGTGTCAGCGTAGTCATTTTGTCCTCCCAGCGTTCCGTTCTGTGTTCCATCGCACGAAGTGTAATTCCCTTGAGAGGCGTTTCAGTTCTTGTCGGTCATCCAGTTTCAGGAAGTGTTGGTATTGCTTGCGAATTCTGTGTTTAAGAGCCCTCTAGTCTTGTAGCAAAAGAGAGAATTTGTTGCGGTGTTGAGGGAGAATTCCGGTGGCTATGAGTACTTGGCGAAAGGCCTGCTTTATCTTCCCACTGAGTGTAGCAATGGAGTCTTCAAGAATGTCAGTGGTAGATAGGTTTAAAGTGGGGCAGACCTTTTTTTTTGACAAATGCCTTGTAGTGCTTCCGGTTGATGATCGTTCTTGCTGGTGAACATATATGACCTGTTTCTTTGGTTGGTTTGCCAATGGTCAGAAGTCAAATCATTATGGTCTTCAGCTGGGGATCGAGTCGAAGGTTTCTAAGCATAGCATTGTCTAAAACATCGGGCAGCTGGTGTGGATTTGAGGGAATATGTGTAAGGTCGTCTGGACTAAATATTATGGCATCCAGGCGTTCCTCCAGTGCACGTACTTTGTTGCCTCTCAAGTGGTTTCTCCAGGAGTTTCACGCGAAATGCTCCGCATTTAGATCTCCACATTATAGGATCTAGTCACAGAGATCGAAAATGATAAGCGGATCTTCTTCTTCTAATGTTCGATGTGGACTAAGGTACGCTGCAACAGGGTGATTTGACGTAATCAGTACATACTGCCACCGCCACAGCCTCCAAAGAATTTGGCTGTGAGTACTATGGGACTTAACTTCTGAGGTCATCAGTCCCCTAGAACTTAGAACTACTTAAACCTGACTAACCTAAGGACATCACACACACCCATGCCCGAGGCAGAATTCGAACCTACGACCGTAGCGGTCGCGCGGTTCCAGACTGTAGCGCCTAGAACCGCTCGGCCACCCCGGCCGGCCACAGCCTCCAGAGATGTTAGTTGAGGTAGGCCTGTAGGTATGTGTGTGATCGAACGTCGGAGGAAGATCGCCATGCCGCCCCCACGATCGTTAGCATGGTCCGTCCGATATTCAGTCGTGTTTCTCATCTTGAATTTTTGAGTAGGCCAGAGACGTATTTCTGTCAGAGAAAGTATATCGACCATGAATCTCGCGCTAAAACCTCGGTTTCTGGATTCCTAGGTAACACTCCATTGGTGTTGCTGCACAGAATGTGAGGTCATCTCTCTGTGATTGCCTACAGGCCGTTTGTAGGGGCAAAAAGTTTCATGGCGCTGTCGCATACGCGTTGCGGCTGTTGGGCGTGCAGTGGATGTCATTCTCGTCGGCAATGTAGAGAATTCCCTGGCGTTGTTGAGCTGTGGTGGAGCAGGGTTAGTGGCTGGTTGTTTAATTTGGAGTAGCGTCTGCTGGCCTTGCGACTTGTATATCCGTTGCGCCTGCTGGAAAACGGAGAATCCTTTCCATTTGGCGGGATGTTCGCCGACACAGTAGACGCACCTTGGTTTCCGGGTGTTAATCTTCTGGCAGTCCTTCGAGAGCTGGTGTCCTATACATTTCACACATCTCGTTGGCAAGTTACAGTAAAGTGCTGCAGGGAAGTAACGTCGACAGCGTTTACATTGTGGCCCCTTGGCGCGTATAAGTTTCAATCAGGACCTTGGTATACCTCAAGTGTTTGATACCATAAACGGATTCACTGGTTGGCCTAGCTGACAGCGTGACGCAATGAAGTGGCTGTAGAATTAGTCTGACACCCTTTTCGTTCCGTGATTTGAATTGATACTCTGATGCAGACTGAAATCCAATGTCTTGGAGGTCGTTTTTCCAGTTCCTCCCATGGTATCTCAGCTTGTAAGTATTTGACTAGGACTTTATGTCTCTTCTGCACAGATGGGTGGTATGTGTAAAGCAGGGAATCTTCACCTCACGTCCTATTCGTTGATCAGAGAGTGTTTCAAAATGGTATTTCATAGTTTCTTCCTTATATATGGCTTTAATTGGGCCGGCCACATGTTTCTTCACTTCACCAGTCAATGACAGATATTTTGCCATGTACTGTATGATAATGGGTGGTATTTTACCCGGCGGCGTATTGATGTCCTGTGAAGTGCTTGGTGCGGTGGTGGGACATGTTTCTTCAGTTACAGGTGCTGGTGTGACATCCGTTTTTTCACCCTCTGATTGGAGGGGGGTGAATTGGTTCGAAGTCGGGATTGCTAATAGACTCTTGGTGGAGTCAGTAAGCTCTTGAGAGTTCTTTCGTTCCCTTCCAGCTAGTTTATGGCGGACGAGTTGATAATCACCTTTCTCTTCGTGTTCTGGCTGCTGGCAACTTCTGGATTGGATTCTGAAGCCTATTCTTGTGCTTTGTCCTCTCCTGAGGTGCTGCAGGGGTTGGGGTACCGTTGTAGTGACATACACTGAAGAGCTAAAGAAACAGTACACCTGCCTGATATCGTTTAGGAGCCCGCGAGCACGCAGAAGTGCCGCAACACGACGTGGCATGGACTCGACTAATGTCTGAAGTAGTGCTGGAGGGAACTGACACCATGAATCCTGCAGGACTGTCCATAAATCCGTAAGAGTTACAAGGAGTAGAGATCTCTTCTAAACAGCACATTGCAAGGCATTCCAGATATGCTCAGTAATGTTCATATCCGGGGAGTTTGGTGGCCAGCGGGGTGTTTAAACTCAGAAGAGTGTTCCTGGAGCCACTCTGTAGCAATTCCGGACGCGTGGGGTTTCGTACTGTCCTGCTGGAATTTCCCAAGTCCGTCGGAATGCACAATGGACATAAATGGATGCAGGTGATCAGACAGGATGCTTACGTACGTGTCACCTGTCAGTGTCGTATCTAGACGTATGAGGGGTCCTATATCACTGCAACAGCACACGCCCTACTCAATTACAGAGCCTTCAGCAGCTTGAACAGTCCCTTGCTGACATGCAGGGTCCATGGATTCATGAGGTTGTCTCTATACCCTTACACGTCCATCCGCTCGATACAATTTGAAACGAGACTCGTCCGACCAGGCAACATGTTTCCAGTCATCAACAGCCCAAAGTTGGTGTTGACGGGCCCAAGCGAGGTGTAAAGCTTTGTGTCGTACAGTCATCAATGGTACACGAGTGGGTCTTCGGCTCCGAGAGCCAATATCGATGATGTTTCGTTGAATGGTTCACACGTTGGCACTTTTTGGTAGCCCAGCATTGAAATCTGCAGCAATTTGCGGAAAGGTTGCACTTCTGTCACTCTGAATGATTCTTTTCAGTTGTCGTTGGTCCCGTTATTGCAGGTTCTTCTTCAGACCGCAGCGATGTTACCGGATTCCCGATATTCACGGTATACTCGTGAAATGGTAATACGAGAAAATCACCACTTCATCGCTACCTCGGAGATGCTGTGTCCCATCGCTCGTGCGCCGACTATAGCACCACGATGAAACTCACTTAAATCGTTATAACCTACCATTGTAGCAGCAGTAGTCGATCTAACAACTGTACGAGACAGTTGTCTTATATAGGCGTTGCTGACCGCAGCGCCTTCTGCCTGTTTACATATCTCTGTATTTGCATACGCATGCCTGTACCAGTTTCTTTGGCGCTTCAGTGTGTGTTGTGCAGGTTGCTAATCGCGGCCGTTGCTCTTGTCGCCACAGCAAGCGTATTCAATGAAAGTGCTCACAGATGCGAGGGCACACAAACATGATGTGCTCTAGTCGCACCACATCAACATTTGTGTCGTCCGGCGCCTTGTAAGCTAAGCTAGATGAATACATCCAACCCAGTACCACTTTACGGTGATGAAGAAGAGTAGAAGTGTTGATCGTGGTAGCGCGTCGTCCAGGAGATGTTTCTCCAATGCAGCTGGCTGCGGTGGAGTTTCTGCACCGCGCAGACTGGAGTACCGTCACAGTGATGTACGTTGCACAGGTTGCTATTGGCAGCTCTTCCACTTGTCGCCACTGCAAGGGTATTCGGTGATGGTGCCCACAGATGCGAGACCACACAAACGTGATGTGCTCTAGTCGCACCACATCAACATTTGTGTCGTCCCGCGCCTTGTAAGCTAAGGTACACGAATACATCCACCATATTATCGGAGACTTTGGCATTCGGTGATGGTGCCCACAGATGGGAGACCACGCAAACATGACGTGCTCCAGTAGCGCCACATCAACATTTGTGTGGTCCCGCACCTTGTAGGCTAAGACACAGGAATACCTGCAACATATTATTGAGGACTTTGGGTCCCTAGTTCTTACAGTGATAATATACGACTAAGTTTAATTGAAAGCATTATATTGTAATAAATTTATCATGAGACCCACACAAATTATCTTTAACCATTGTAGGTTTCGGAGGACACCTGCATAGAAAGACCTATACAGGGTGGTACATTGATAGTGGCCGGGCCAAATATCTCACGAAATAAGCGTCAAACGAAAAAACTGCAAAGAACAAAACTCGTCTAGCTTGAAGGGGGAAACCAGATGGCGCTATGGTTGGCCCACTAGATGGCGCTGCCATAGGTCAAACGGATATCAACTGCGTTTTTTTAAATAGGAACCCCCATTTTTTATTACATATTCGTGTAGTACGTAAAGAAATATGAATGTTTTAGTTGGTCCACTTTTTCGCTTTGTGATAGATGGCGCTGTAATAGTCACAAACGTATAAGTACGTGGTATCACGCAACATTCCGCCAGTGCAGACGGTATTTGCTTCGTGATACCTTACCCGTGTTAAAATGGACCGTTTACCAATTGCGGAAAAGGTCGATATCTTGTTGATGTATAGCTATTGTGATCAAAATACCCAACGGGCTTGTGCTATGTATGCTGCTCGGTATCCTGGAAGTCATCCAAGTGTCCGGACCGTTCGCCGGATAGTTAGGTTATTTAAGAAAACAGGAAGTGTTGAGCTACATGTGAAACGTCAACCACGACCTGCAAGAAATGATGATGCCCAAGTAGGTGTTTTAACTGCTATCACGGCTAATCCGCACATCAGTAGCAGACAAATTGCTCGAGAATCAGGAATCTCAGAAACGTCGGTGTTGAGAATGCTACATCAACATCGATTGCACCCGTACCATATTTCTATGCCCCAGGAATTGCATGGCGACGACTTTGAACGTCGTGTAAAGTTCTGCCACTGGGCATAAGAGAAATTACGGGACGATTACAGATTTTTTTGCACGCGTTCTATTTAGCGACGAAGCGTCATTCACCAACAGCGGTAACGTAAAGCAGATAATATGGACTATTGGGCAACGGAAAATCCACGATGCTGCGACGAGTGGAACATCAGCGACCTTGCCGGGTTAATGTATGGTGCGGCATTATGGGAGGAAGAATAGTTGGCCCCCATTTTATCGATGGCAATCTAAATGGTGCAATGTATGCTGATTTGCTACGTAATGTTCTACCGATGTTACTACAAGATGTTTCACTGCATAACACAATGGCGATGTACTTCCAACATGATGTCTGTCCGGCACATAGCTCACGTGCGGCTGAAGCGGTATTGAATAGCATATTTCATGACAGGTGGATTGGTCGTCGGAGCACCATACCATGGCCCGCACTTTCACGGGATCTGACGTCCACGGATTTCTTTCTGTGGGGAAAGTTGAAGGATATTTGCTATCGTGATCCACCGACAACGCCTGACAACATGCGTCACCACATTGTCAATGCATGTGCGAACATTACGGAGCGAACTACTCGCTGTTGAGAGGAATGTCGTTACACGTATTGCCAAATGCACTGAGGTTGACGGACATCATTTTGAGCATTTATTGCATTAATGTGGTATTTACAGGTAATCACGCTGTAACAGCATGCGTTCTCAGAAATGAGAAGTTCACAAAGGTACATGTATCACATTGGAACAAGCGAAATAAAGTGTTCAGACTTACCTACGTTCTGTATTTTAATTTAAAAAACTGACCTGTTATCAACTGTTCGTCTAAAATTGTGAGCCATATGTTTGTGACTATTACAGCGCCATCTATCACAAAGCGAAAAAAGTGGTTCAACTCTAACTAAAACATTCATAACTCTTTACGTGCTACACGAATATGTAATAAAAAAATGGGGGTTCCTATTAAAAAAACGCAGTTGATATCGGTTTGACCTATGGCAGCGCCATCTAGCGGGCCAACCATAGCGCCACCTGGTTTCCCTCTTCAAGCTAGACAAGTTTCGTTCTTTGTAGTTTTTTTGTTTGACGCTTATTTCGTGAGATATTTGGCCCTGTCACGATCAATGGACCACCCTGTATACTAACTGGGGCTGGTCACTTCAGAAGCCACAGAGTGAAAAACAAGGTGACAAAGCAGACAGCGAAGCCAAACAAAAATGGAGTATCTCATTACAAGCAACAAACACTGACAGAATCTAAAATCTCATGGCATTAAGCTGTGGACCAGAAAGCGTTACAGGAACATAAGGCTTCATCAGTAGCCAATAAGCCATGCCAACCAAAGAATTTTTTTCCATTTCATTTATTTGTGTGAGTCACATATCAGAGTACAAATACACAATATACATCAACAATATGAAATCTTCCGTTATATATACATTCAGGGACGATATATCCCTTCGTTCAGTTATATGGCACGAAACGTTCAATAGGTGTTACCTAAACTGAACGTGGAGGGGAGAGAAAGTAAGCAAAAGCGAAGGAGCTGTTGATGTTAGCTGCATGAGGACTTTTTGTGGAATCAGCGACGACGAATGAAAACGTTTCCCAAACCGGGATTCAGATCTTGGATCTCCTGCTTACGAACCAGTTGCGTTGACCACGGCGCCATCCTCACACAGTGTTTTTCCCAACTGCGCAGACTATCTCGTCACGGCTCTCGGCCGACCCACGTTCCTATTTAGCGTCCCCTACCTGCAGTCCCAGTTCATGTCTTCCATTCTCGGTGCTTCGAGATTCCCGCACAAGGTCGAACGTAATTGTCATCCGCACGAAAGACGGTACCGAGCGAGGTGGCGCAGTGTTTAGCACACTGGACTCGCATTCGGGAGGACGATGGTCCAGTCTCGCGCCCGGTCATCCTGATTTAGATTTTCTCTGATTTCCCTTAATCTGTAAAGGCAAATGCTGGGTTGGTTCCTCTGAAAGGGCACGGCCGACTTCCTTTCCCATCCATCCTTAATCGGATGGGACCAATGACCCCACCGTTTGGTCCTCTCCCCCAGTCAACCAACCAACCAACCAACCAACGGAAGGTGGTGGATTCACTGCCCATCGCGACAAATCCATCCTTAATCGGCTGGGATCGATGACCCCACTGTTTGGTCCCCCCCCCCCCCCCCAGTCAACCAACCAACCAACCAGCCAACCAACCAATGGAAGGTGGTGGATTCACTGCCCATCGAGACAAATCCATCCTTAATCGGATGGGGCCAATGACCCCGCTGTTTGGTCCCCTCCCCCAGTCAACCAACCAACCAACGAAAAGTGGTTGATTCACTGCCCATCGAGACAAATCAGCTGTACCTTCGAAAGAACAGATAAAAACATCCATATAATTCACCCTGACAAGTCTATGTTGGATACAATAACTAACGTCTGAAGGGGAAAAAAAACTGAGTGAATGCTTAAATAATCTGTGTTCGAAAAAGTAACGGCCATAAGCTGAATACCTTTAAGTCTGTAGGAATGAATTTTTCAATACTAGCAATAAGTCTAACACTATTCAAGTACAGGAAATGAAGCAAAACAGAATATGAAGTCCTCTTCAATCGGCGGCATCCCGTTTGGCCAGCCCCACTTCATGCTGACGGAGAAGAGTAGGGGAGTTGATCGCGGTAGTGCGTGGCCCATATAATGGGGCTGGTTGCGCTGGAACTTCTGGCCGCCACCGTGACGTGGGCCTAAATAGGCGTCTCGTGGAATAACACTGCTGTTTGATGGTCTCAAACTTAGTTTCGGTGGTCCACAGGAAATAGTGCGGCCTGCGCACGCTGATCGAGGCTGCGGCCACGCACTGGAGCTGCTGCTGGCCCGGGTACTGGTGTCGCCGTCTGTTGAATTGGTAGAAAGTTGGCTGGTTTGTACTTCCACCTCGCGCTGACTGGAGTACCGTCGCGGCGAAGTACGTTGTGCGAACTGCTGTTGGCGCCTGTTGCACTTGCCGTCTCAGCAACGGTATTCGGTGATGGAGCTCACAGACGCGAGACCCCACAAATGTGATGTGCCTTATTATCACCACATCAACAATTGTATGGTCCCGCACCTTGTGAGCTAAGTCGGATGAATACGTGCAACATATTATCGGAGACATCGGGTTGCTAATTGTTACAGTGGTAATTAAAACAAGACAGACTTTCCAGAATGAGATTTTCACTCTGTAGCGGAGTGTGTGCTGTTATGAAACTTCATGGCAGATTAAAACTGTGTGCCGGACTGAGACTCGAGCTCGGGACCTTTGCCTTCTGAGCTACCCAAGCACGACTCACGACTCGTCCTCACACCTTTACTTCTGCCAGTACCTCGTCTCCTACCTTCCAAAATTTACAGAAGCTCTCCTGCAAACATTCCGGAACTAGCACTCCTGAAAGAAAGGATATTGCGGAGACATGGCTTTGCCACAGCCTGGGGAATATTTCCAGAATCAGCGCACACTCCGCTGCAGAGTGAAAATCTCATTCTGGAAACATCCCCCAGGCTGTGGCTAAGCCATGTCTCCGCAATATCCTTTCTTTCAGGAGTGCTAGTTCTACAAGGTTCGCAAGTGAGCTTCTGTAAAGTTTGGAAGGTAGGAGACGAGGTACTGGCAGAAGTAAAGCTGTGAGGTCGGGGTGTGAGTCGTGCTTGGGTAACTCAGAAGGCAAAAGTCCCGAGTTCGAGTCTCGGTCCGGCACACGGTTTTAATCGGCCAGGAAGTTTCAAGACAGACTTTAACTGAAACCATTATACTGAGTGAACACTAATAAAACCGCCAAACTGCAAGGGCGGATTCCTGATTGGAAATGGAGAAGGAAAGGTCCTATGAACATGTGTCCAGAAATGCGTACAACGACGACAGATCGTCCCGAACAGTACAGAGCTGCATTGCACCCACGTCACAACAGATGTTCAAAGTGGCCTACATGTGATGCAATGCACGCGTTCACATATATCATCATCGACTGCCACACACTTTCGCACGTTCTGGCCGCTCTCCGAACAGCGTCACAGGTGTCGTGAAGGGTTTGCACATCAGGAACCGTTCAGCACACAGAACGCTTTTCAGATGCCCCCAGAATTAAAAATCCAAGAGGTTTATGTCCGTTGATCTAGCAGGCAGTTCCAGACGGCTTCTGCATCCTGGCCAACGTCCGGGGAAGGTGTTATTGATATGTTAGCGAACTGAAATGCGGAAGTGGGGTAGTGCTCCATCATTCAGAAGCCACACAGCTTGTCATATTGCCAAAGGCATATTCTCAAGCAGACCAGGCAGAGTATTCCACAGGCAGTCCAGGTACGTTCCTATGCAGAGGCGTTGTGGAATAATAACCGGCCAAAGTATGTGGTCACCAAGAATCTCTTCCTACACACTGATGCTGATGAGACGCCTCAACTATTCCCCGAGGATTTTCTGTAACCAACCGATGACGATTATGCAGATTGCTGATGCCAATTCTGGTAAAGGTTGCTTCGTTGGTAGAGGACTGATGACAGAACGCAAAAACTATCGACATATCCTTCCCATAAATGCATATCCGCAGCTGATAATTCTTACACTCGTTAAAGGTGATATAGTAGCGGTTGTCATGCAGGATACACATAATCGTACTTTGGCTTAACCATGCTGGCGGGCCACTTGGCCGGTACTCCATATCTGGTGTACGTACAGTTGCCGCTTCCCGGTCTAAAAGGACCCATGATCACATGAACACCCTAAAAATGGCGTGAAATGTTGTGTGATATGGTTGGTATCAAAATGGTTCAAATGGCTCTGAGCACTATGGGACTCAACTGCTGAGGTCATTAGTCCCCTAGAACTTACAACTAGTTAAACCTAACTAACCTAAGGACAACACAAACATCCATGCCCGAGGCAGGATTCGAACCTGCGACCGTAGCGGTCTTGCGGTTCCAGACTGCAGCGCCTTTAACCGCACGGCCACTTCGGCCGGCGGTTGATATCCGTGAGGGTATTTGTTTTGGTACAGCCGTGCTGACTCCCGATTATTTCCATCTCCTTGGACGTACATAAATACCATCTCGGCTTGTTCCCGAAACGAATACCGACCATTCTGCTGCTTATAGTACGCTGTCTCAATCACACAACCTACAACACTCAAGGAACACACGGCACATGGTCAGAGAAACTTTCATTCGCCAGCGACAGCAACTGTGGCAACAACGCATTTCCGAACACGTGTTCATAGGACCTTTTTTCTTCTACTTCCAGGCAGGAATCCGTCCCTGCAGTTCTTAGTTATATTATATGTTCACCCTGTATAGTAATAAAATTGATGAGACTCACAAAACTTATCTTTAACGCCTGCATAGAAAGGTAGCTAATGAGGCGTACCGCCGTATACCGATCCTGCCTTGGAGGCGGTTAAGTGGGAGATGGGTCTCAGAGCTGGATAGTGACAGATGGTGACGCGAGACTGGACGCGCACGTAGTTTATGTATCAGCCGATAGAGGACAGTATTGGATAGGGGGGACTGTGATTTAGTTTCGATTGTGCCCACTAGAGTGCACTACAGTAATAGAATGTTTTTCATAAACTGTTCTAGTATTTTCATAAAGTGTTATTATGTCTTTTTGTGTAGGTAAAATGTTATAAATGTGTTTTAGCAGTATGAATGATGCGTGAGTGTGGTTTAAGGTGAATATGAAGATAATTGTTTAACGAGTTACGTAGTGGGATTTAGTGTGGGAACATTTCGAAGAAGTGTGGATGTGGACAAAGGGGATTTTTGTAGAATAGATTTGTAAAGTAAGTTTATGGTAAACTGAAACTTAATTCAGGTATAAATAACAATAGTAAATACCTTTATACATAAACAAAACTTTAGCATATTAGATAATTACGTCGGTAAAAAGTGCAGTCGTTAGGTTTACTATTTTGCGATTGGTTATTGATTAAAAGCGCGGACTGACGTGGGAGAATGTTGTTTTGCTATTGGCTATTGAGTAAACTGACCAATGGTAAAGCAATATTCTTCGCGCGCCTTTCTCTGCTGGTAGAGAAGTCGGAGCCTAGCCATGAAACAGTTCGGACGTGTGTAGTAGTAGTTCCAATGGAAATGATAAGTTGCCGGATCTAGCAGTGTTTCATACATCAAACGTGTTGTAAAATGACGGCATAATTATTCCGATAGGTGTGTAGAAATTTCGGAATTTTTTAAGTGAATTTTGTGACGAGAAAAGATATAAATTCTGCGTGGCGTATTGAGCAGGTCGGTGGCTAAAAACTGTGACTGCGTTATGTACCGACAGACTTAATATTTGGCGAGCATTCTCAACGAAAAACAATACGTATTTTTGTAGACGTGAGTGAAAGGGATTGTGAGTGACTGTGTTAAGACTAGCACGGGCTTGGCAGTGATACTTGTTCACCTAAGTTTCAGAATATACTAATTAAGGACAAAATTTCCAACCTTTCATTTCGTGTGAAAACTTTCTCCCGAAACGTAGATTAGTGACTTTAATTGCATCCTGATTCACGTCGAAGTACAGTAGGTTTTGCTCGGCTTCCCTACTGATGATCTGCTGAGACAATTTTCACAGGTAGGTGAAGGTTCGTCGAAAAGGGACGGAAGGAACCGCGCCGCCGCAGTATCTACAGGTTGTCCATAATAAAAGTTCCAGTTTCAAAACACTGTAGAAAGAGAACCACTGCTCAAAATGACGTCAAATTTGAACATCATATTACTTATGCGGGGGGAAACGCCGTGGACCAAAAAAATTAACGAAATTTTACCAATAGATGGCACTGTAAGCGTCCTTACACAAATTAGGTCGGCTACAAATGACAGACGAATCGCAATACGCATCCGTACTGTTCAGTGTGTATGACTGCACGAGTTCGGCTCGGCAGTTAACAGTTGTGGCACCGTTAGTTAGCCATGCCCATCCACCACGGCGAGGTCGTAACACGTCGGATAGAAAAATCAGTTTTTAATTGTTCCGAGGCCAAAAACTGCATAAAAAATAAAATGATATAGCTTCTTAGTTGTCCTGGGGCCAAAAACAGCATAAAAAACCAATTGACATCGGTTACTGATTGTCGCAAGACATGTTCAATATTCTCTCCACCGTCTTCACCCACAAGGTGAAATCGAGGAACAGCATGTTCCACAGCAGATCGGAGTGTCTCTGAGCTTACGTTCAGAACGTGTTGCGGAATACGTGGCTTCAATTCAGCTACGTTCGTAATTGGAGCACTGAACACAACATCTTTCAGATAACCCAAGAGCCAGAAGTCACAGGGATTAAAACCAGATGGTCGGGACGGCCACGCTGTGGGGAAATGACGGCTGATAATTGTAGCATTTCCGAAATGCCTCTGCAGCAGCAGCTTCACTTGTTGTGCAATGTGCGGAGGAGCGCCATCTTGCATAAAAACCGTCCTACCCACACATTTACGTTGTTGAAGGGTTGGAATGACGTGGTGTGTAAAAGACTCTCGTACCGTTTACCAGTGACGGTACAGATAACAGGACTCATCGATTCCAAAAAATAAGCCCTACAATAAACGATGCCATCAACCCGCACCACACAGTCACTTTTGCAGAGTGAAGTGATACCAGTTTATGTGCGTGCGGATTTTCCGTTGCACATGTTCTGCAACTCTGCGTATTGACATGTCCTCAGAGATGGGAATGGTCTTCGTCTGTCCACAGAATGTTTCATGGTCATTCACTGTCCACTTCTATGCGAGCAGGTAACAGGAACCAGCTCCTGAACATGGATGATTTTGTAAGGATGGCAATGCAGGATACTTCATAGGATTTTATGCACCATACCCGCAGGCGTGTTCGACTTTCGGGCACTGCCCTGCACGTTTACTCACCACTAGAGATGGGCAAACTGAAACACGTAACTGTTTCGAAACAAATGAAACAGTACAATGTAATGTTTCGATACGCTGTTTCGAAACAGTGAAACAATTTGTGTTTTGTAATCTAATAAAAAAATGGCTCTGAGCACTATGGGACTTAACATCTATGGTCATCAGTCCCCTAGAACTTAGAACTACTTAAACCTAACTAACCTAAGGACATCACACAACACCCAGCCATCACGAGGCAGAGAAAATCCCTGACCCCGCCGGGAATCGAACCCGGGAACCCGGGCGTGGGAAGCGAGAACGCTACCGCACGACCACGAGATGCGGGCAATCTAATAAACCTACACATTTTATCACCTTCAATGTCTACTGTATAAGTATGTCCATATAAACACAAATGAGGTGCGAGAGCACTAATCATGTCGCAGAAAGTATGAAACTATCACTTAGGTGTCTTGGCAGTTTCGTATTTCCTGCAGCAAATGCACTGCTTTCCTGTCGTGTGACTTTCATACTTTTCAATTGGCTGAGGACAGCCATAGCTGAAGACAGAAGAACCACCACGAACGGAACTGGAGGTGGGAGCAAACTGCAGAAACAACGGATATGCTACTGGGGTTCCCACATTCCATTAGTATGGGTAATACACCCATCCTGCTTCTTTCCACGCACACAAAGGGAATCATTGAGGATAATAGGCACAGTCACTATAGACTCACAAATAACGCCAAATAATTCGAATAAATAACAAAATATAACAAAAAATTTTGTCTTTCAAGGTGTTTCGAACCGTTACTATACATTCACCATGCTTCCTAGTCCTTCCCGTTCACCATTACACTATCAGTGATATGTCAAACACATGCTTGCAATTATACCTACATCAAATTTATGTATATGTATAATAACTGTCACTCTACGCCTTTTTTATTCAAAATGTTGCAGGCTTACTTGCGTTTCTTAATATGATTACAGTACATGAACAGAGAAGAATATGTTATAAAAAATTGTAACTTAACTGAATGATTTTCACATATTTATTATTTTGAATGTGAATAGTATGCGTTGTTTTATTGTTTAGTTAGTGTTTATAAAGCAGATGTTACGCCATTTCGGAATAGGATAGTCAGCTAGAAACGAAGCTTTATTTTCGGACATCTTAAGCTTCATGCTATTGCTTGTCAAAAAGATTTAGACACTCTTGAAAGTGTTTCACGAAGTGTTATGCTGTGTTTCAGTACCTGTGCCGAGCCCGAATCTCGTCCGACACAGAGCGGAATGAAACATCACTGTTTCGATACAATCAGTCCGTTCCAAGCACAGGTGGACTGAAACAGCCTTATTTTGAAACAACAATACAGTTTCTGTGTCTGGCTCGAGATCGAGACAAGGGCGGAATGAAACACCGCTGTTTCGAAACAGTGAACCACAGCCGTTCCGAAACACTGAAACAGTTCCACGTATCGATACACTGCATCGAAACATAGAAACAGTGGCCAAGTCTACTCACCACTGCTCGACCCCTCCCACAATGCTGGGGCCACATCATCGACAGATGTCAGATCAACTGCTTTCCTCCCTCTGCCACATTGCGCTTCAAAAGAACCTGCTTTTCTCGAATTTTGTAGTCATTTTCTCCAGACCTTTAACAAACACCGGACCCGTGCCTTTTTCATGCCCTTGAGTGTCCTTAACCTCTGCAGGGTTACTGGCGCACGGTCACCGTTCCTGTAAAAGAACTTGACCAGCAGCACAGGATCCTTCATGGACACAGTTATGTTGGACGTCTCAAAGGAAATTTGAGGAACAACCGTATGCCACGCATCTGTTACTGTGCATATTGTGACGTTTACTGTGCCATCTACTGGTAAATTGATATGAAACTTCCTGGCAGATTAAAACTGTGCGCCGGACCGAGACGAACTCGGAACCTTTGCCTTTTGCGGGCAAGTGCTCTACCGACTGAGCTACCCAAGCACGACTGACGCCCCGTCCTCACAGCTTTAATTCCGCCAGTACCTCGTCACCTACATTCCAAACTTCACAGAAGCTCTCCTGCGAAACTTGCAGAACTAGCACTCCTGGATGAAAGGATATTGCGGAGACATGGCTTAGCCACAGCCTGGGGGATGTTTCTACAATGAAATATTCACTCTACAGCGGAGTGTGCGCTGATATGAAACTTCCTGGCAGATTAAAACTGTGTGCCGGACCGAGACGAACTCGGGACCTTTGCCTTTCGCGGGCAAGTGCTCTACCGACTGAGCTACCCAAGCACGACTCACGCCCCGTCCTCACAGCTTTAATTCCGCCAGTACCTCGTCACCTATATTCCAAACTTCACAGAAGCTCTCCTGCGAACCTTGCAGAACTAGCACTACTGGAAGAAAGGATATTGCGGAGACATGGCTTAGCCACAGCCTGGGGGATGTTTCTAGAATGAAATTTTCACTCTACAGCGGAGTGAAAATTTCATTCATACGGGTAATTTTTTTTAAAATTCAGTGACCTTTCCCCCGCATCAATAATATGCTGTTCAAATTTGATGTCATTCTGATGGTTCAAATGGCTCTGAGCACTATGGGACTTAACATCTATGGTCATCAGTCCCCTAGAACTTAGAACTACTTAAACCTAACTAACCTAAGGACATCACACAACACCCAGCCATCACGAGGCAGAGAAAATCCCTGACCCCGCCGGGAATCGAACCCGGGAACCCGGGCGTGGGAAGCGAGAACGCTACCGTACGACCACGAGATGCGGGCAATGATGTCATTCTGACAGTGGTTCTCTTTCTACACTGTTTGAAAACTGTAACTTCAATTATGGACTCCCTATATGTACTAATTCGCATTGTGCACCTGAGAAACCACAAGTTGAGAAACCAGGCTACATTTTTGAAGCTATGGACAAGAAGGTGTTACTGGAACATAAAGCTTCACTAGTATTTGATAAATTTTATGCCAACAAGCCATGCCAAGCAAAGAATTTCCTTCCAGTTTATTTATTTTTATGAAACACACATCAGAATGCAGAAACTTTCATGGCGCTAGCTTTAATTTCAAATACACAAGATAGTTCAACTATACGAAGTCATCTGTTATACATACATTCAGGGTATGCGGTGCTGGTGTCCACAGTTGAGAAACCACATAAATGTGATGTGGTATAGTAACGCCACATCAACATTTGTATGGCCCCTCACCTTGCAAACTAAGAGACACGGAAACAATGGACGTCTCGCCGACAATTCTTGAGTACCAACGTATCTACAGCAATTGACATGTTGGTGTTTATTTTTTGCAGTTAGCTCATATTTTTCCAATAGATGTGAAATTTTCCATATTCCTTTCTATCTGTGGCTCCCTTGCGAGGCACTGGCTCTACCTCACACAATGTATTTCTTAGCAAAAAAAAAAAACCGCGGAAGCCCAAGGTGCTGGTCGCCATTGACGTTTTACAATTCTAGAAATGTGGTTGAACTATCCTTACCATACGCATGATCATTTCAAAAATTTTGCAAATAAGATTTCGTCTTTGACAGTTATCTAGGCGCATTTGTATTTTCATTACACAGTTACACATAAAAACACATAGCGCAAGGAAACAAATCACTCGACATTTCACTTGGATTTACGATGTTTCTATGCTATTATACATATTCAGAGAATTATAATTATCAGGTAGAATCAATGTAAACCTCAGTATTCTGTCGGTGGATTGAATGGAGAATGCTCTCAAGTGTCTGTCGGTTGGTTGAATAACGACTGCTCTGAAGTTGGTTTTCCTTAGCCGAGACGTCCAACAGGGTCTGGGTGGCAGCACTAGAGAGAGATTTTGAGAGATACGGAAATATATGTTCTTGCTGCTGAAATAGCTGAGACTTGGAAATAACACAAAATTTTTTTTGGCAAGTCTACGACAGTCGACAATCCTTCGAAATTCATTGGATTTTTTTCTTGTTATTTTGATGAAGTTCTGTGAACAGTTCTTACGTAACAAGTGATAATGAGAAAATTCAATTTTTCTGTTAAAAGAATATCATTTTACTCGTAAATTACAGTAATTTCTCTTATCTTGTACTTTCTGTCTTCTCTGCTACTGTAATGGATGTTCCAGGCATCGGCGCTTCACTACTTTCACGATATCGCGTTCGTTTGCTGACGTGAATTCATCTATTGCCATCTAACTGAATATCTCTGTAAAGTGAGTTGTTTTTCCACGTTCTGTAATGCAACTGAAAAGAACCAGAATAAAATTCAGTAACGCCAGCTTAATAAAATCTGTGAGCTCGTATTGCAGTTTTTATGTGGAAGCATTGTATGTTCGCTACACGCAATTTTCTCCGTTAGCTTTGCTGTTAAGGGGGATAGGACGTCAAACGGGCCGACCTGGAGCAGGAGAGGCACCACAGGACATTTTTATTTCCACTGTTTATACTTTTACAAATAAATGCATAAAACTTTGTCAGCATGACAAGAAAGGCTTCAGGATTCACACTCATAGCAGTGAAAGTTCAAAAACATAACACAAGAAATTTTTTTACTTGTGAAATTTCATCATTTTTTTTTTCACTTGCTGTTGGCTGCATTTGTTGCTATAGGTACACTTTCCTTCATAAATAAGAGAGATTCTTCAATGAATTTTGCACAGCATAGAAACCATACTGACAGGTATATGAAACTCTACAATTGATTTAATTTAGGAAAAAATGAATACGATGTTACATTTTAAACTTCATGTTTAGAAAAAAAACCAACCGCCCTTAACTTAATTTTCAGAGTAAAATGAGAGCATCCCGTCAGCTGATAATCGTAAGCCGGTACTGTACACACAAAAATCTACAGCCATTTCTGGTGATTTATCACTGTGATGACAAAGCAATCCCCGTTGGAGCATGTTACCAAACTATAGAATAAGAAAGTACGCTTAACTACCAGAAAGCCACGAATACGCGATTTGGAACTGCCCTTGAATGGCTTTCAGTTGTCTCACCTGTTGGCGTCATTGATTTACCAGAAAATGGTAGAAAATGTTTCATGAGACTGTGATTCTGATGAATTTATAATGAAGTTTGAGAAGGTTGATGTGGTATCGCCCAAAGATTTTGGCACCACACCAAATTCGGCGACGCGCATCGATAACACATGCATCAGCGATGTCTCGCTGCAGTCCGCAACGATGAATGGGAGACGATGTCTCTCAGCACTGCAGCGCCCTCACACAGAGGTCAATATAGAGCCGAGCATGGAAGCATTCGGCACAGGTTCGTAACCTCAGCTGAAGCAGTCAACGCCATAGAGTGGGACCAGTGATAGTCAAGTGTCAGATGGACATGTACTTTCATAAATGTTAAAAATTATACTTTAGGAGAAGAGTTTGTTATACAGGGTGTTACAAAAAGGTACGGCCAAACTTTCAGGAAACATTCCTCACACACAAAGAAAGAAAATATGTTATGTGGACATGTGTCCGGAAACGCTTACTTTCCATGTTAGAGCTCATTTTATTACTTCTCTTCAAATCACATTAATCATGGAATGGAAACACACAGCAACAGAACGTACCAGCGTGACTTCAAACACTTTGTTACAAGAAATGTTCAAAATGTCCTCCGTTAGCGAGGATACATGCATCCACCCTCCGACGCATGGAATCCCTGATGCGCTGATGCAGCCCTGGAGAATGGCGTATTGTATCACAGCCGTCCAAAATACGAGCACGAAGAGTCTCTACATTTGGTACCGGGGTTGCGCTGACAAGAGCTTTCAAATGCCCCCATAAATGAAAGTCAAGAGGGTTGAGGTCAGGAGAGCGTGGAGGCCATGGAATTGGTCCGCCTCTACCAATCCATCGGTCACCGAATCTGTTGTTAGAAGCGTACGAACACTTCGACTGAAATGTGCAGGAGCTCCATGGTGCACGAACCACATGTTGTGTCGTACTTGTAAAGGCACATGTTCTAGCAGCACAGGTAGGGTATCCCGTATGAAATCATGATAGGGTGCTCCATTGAGCGTAGGTGGAAGAACATGGGGCCCAATCAAGACATCACCAACAATGCTAGTACTGTAGAGCATGGAGGCGCATGTCAGCACAAGCACCGAAGTTAACATTACCTTCCTTCAATTGGGCCAACTGGCGGTGAATCGAGGACGTACAGTACATACTGACGAAACTAAAATGAGCTCTGACATGGAAATTAAGCGTTTCCGGACACATGTACACATAACATCTTTTCTTTATTTGTGTGTGAGAAACGTTTCCTGAAAGTTTGGCCGTACCTTTTTGTAACACCCTCTATATGCATTAAGAGATGCTTTCATAGTCAATGAGAGTTGTAAATATTGAAGTACTCTTGTAGCAAAGGACTGCATAAGGTTAACTAAATCTTTTTATGTTTTCATGTAAAAAAAGTGAACTTACATTCCATATGTTGCACTTCGATGAGCTATCTCCCGGAGCAATCAAAGAACCCACACTTCTGGTCACACGATTGTAGTTCCGTATATACGGTTCTCGGGCGAGACGTCGGATGTCATAGTGAAAACTCCACACTATTTCATCAGCGCAGCTGGCCGACATCGTCAGGTGCGACGAACACACTGCTAAGGCATGACTAGAGCCCCCTATTTATGCCAGTCTTAGGCAGGAAGTGCACATGCGTGGAGGCGCCAGATTCGATGGCCAATAGCGACGATATCAACCGATAGCTGGAAGGACAGAAACGCCACCTGCAAGACGAAGAACCAAAGACTTCGGTGCACACCAGGAGGCTGCCGCTGTTGCTCTGTGCTGCCATCGGCCGCCCCAGCGACCTCTGTCGGAAGCCGCAAGCAAAAATGCGGGTCCGCGTTGGTGCGTGACCATCCTCCCGTTGTCAACAGAATATTTATGTTGCTGGCAAATCGTCATCCGTCGTATGACCAATAGTACTCCTCTGTGCTCGATGCGAGTTCAATATGGCCACTGCTGGATCCCAAGCTGTACTGAGCTGGAAGCCCGTGTCTCTGTTTAAAAGATTCGTCGAGCTACGTATTTCCACTGCTTCCTTAATAACACTGTCCCAGTACGAACTCGTCGACGCGAGAATTTTGGTGTGTTGATAATTCATAGAATGGCCTGTACTGAGACAATGCTCGGCCACTGCAGACTTCTCTGGTTGCTCCAGACGAGTGTAGCGTCGGTGTTCAGTACATCTCTCTTCTACAGTGCGACAAGTCTGTCCGATGTACGACATGCCGCAGCTACAAGGAATCTAGTAAACACCGGGTCTTCTTAGGCCAAAGCTGTCCTTAGTTGAGCCCAAGAGAGCTCTGAGTTTTGCCGATGCACGAAAGACACATTTAACTTTATGCCTCTTCAATAATCTTCCTATTTTTGAAGAGACCGCCGAAGTATGGCAAGATGACCATTCCCCTTTATTCTTCGCCTTCTTCCAGTTCCTCACGTTGGGTAACCCGCTCGGGGTGTAAGGCACGGCGAATCTCGCGTTCGGAATATTCTTTTTGTTGGAAAGTGGCACGCAGATGGAGTAGCTCATTGGATAAGCTGTCTGATATGGCTCGTGCTCTGTGAACCAACGTCCTAAGTACGCCACTTCGTTGCGAAGGATGGTGACAGCTGGTGGCCTGTAAGTACAAGTCCGTGTGTGTTGGTTTACGGTACACTGTGTGACCTAATGTGCCATCTTCTTTTCTCCGTACCAACATGTCCAGGAATGGAAGTTCGCCGTTTTTCTCCACCTCCATAGTGAACTTGATGTTGGGATGAAGCGAGTTAAGATGCTCAAGAAATACGTTCAGCGATGCACCGCCGTGAGGCCAGATAACAAAAGTGTCGTCCACATATCGCCAAAAACATGCAGGATTCAAATCCGATGACTGGAGTGCTCTCTCATCGAAGTCTTCCATAAAAAGATTAGCCACAATGGGTGACAAGGGACTACCCACTGCGACGCCGTCAGTCTGTTCAAAGTATTGTCCATTGAATAGAAAGTAAGTCGAGGTGAACACATGTTGGAATAAATCTAAGTTCCCCATCCAGCTTCTCGCTAATGAGCAACAACGATTCCTGCAATGGTACTCGAGTAAAAAGTGAGACTACGTCAAAACGTACGAGTATATCCGATGGTGCGAGTCGTAAGTTCTTGAGCCGACAAATAAAGTCTTGCGAGTTGTGGATGTGATGCTCACACTTTCCTACTAAAGGGCTCAGTTGCGCTGCCAGATGTTTCGCGAGATTATACGTTGGTGCCCCAATATTACTCACAATAGGCCGCAGTGGCACATTATCCTTGTGAATTTTGGGCAATCCATATAGCCTGGGAGGTACAGGCGCCTGTGCACGTAGTCTCTTAGCAACCACACCGCAGATCGTGCTGTTCTTGAGGAGCTCCGAAGTTTTTCGCTGAATTTTGGCTGTGGGGTCCTTATTTAGTATGCGATATGCAGAGTCGTCCAAAATACTTTCAACAGACTGACGGCGTCGCAGTGGGTAGTTCCTTGTCACCCATTGTGGCTAATCTTTTTATGGAAGACTTCGATGAGAGAGCACTCCAGTCATCGGATTTGAATCCTACATGTTTTTGGCGATATGTGGACGACACTTTTGTTATCTGGCCTCACGGCGGTGCATCGCTGAACGTATTTCTTGAGCATCTTAACTCGCTTCATCCCAACATCAAGTTCACTATGGAGGTGGAGAAAAACGGCGAACTTCCATTCCTGGACATGTTGGTACGGAGAAAAGAAGATGGCACATTAGGTCACACAGTGTACCGTAAACCAACACACACGGACTTGTACTTACAGGCCACCAGCTGTCACCATCCTCCGCAACGAAGTGGCGTACTTAGGACGTTGGTTCACAGAGCACGAGCCATATCAGACTCAGATAGCTTATCCAATGAGCTACTCCATCTGCGTGCCACTTTCCAACAAAAAGAATATTCCGAACGCGAGATTCGCCGTGCCTTACACCCCGAGCGGGTTACCCAACTTGAGGAACTGGAAGAAGGCGAAGAATAAAGGGGAATGGTCATCTTGCCATACTTCGGCGGTCTCTTCAAAAATAGGAAGATTTTTGAAGAGGCATAAAGTTAAATGTGTCTTTCGTGCATCGGCAAAACTCAGAGCTCTCTTGGGCTCAACTAAGGACAGCCTTGGCCTAGGAAGACCCGGTGTTAACGAGATTCCTTGTAGCTGCAGCATGTCGTACATCGGACAAACTTGTCGCACTGTAGAAGAGAGATGTACTGAACACCGACGCTACACTCGTCTGGAGCAACCAGAGAAGTCTGCAGTGGCCGAGCATTGTCTCAGTACAGGCCATTCTATGAATTATCAACACACCAAAATTCTCGCGTCGACGAGTTCGTACTGGGACAGTGTTATTAAGGAAGCAGTGGAAATACGTAGATCGACAAATCTTCTAAACAGAGACACAGGCTTTCAGCTCAGTACAGCTTGGGATCCATCAGTGGCCATATTGAACTCGCATCGAGCACAGAGGAGTACTATTGGTCATACGACAGATGACGATTTGCCAGCAACATAAATATTCTGTTGACAACGGGAGGATAGTCACGCGCCAACGCGGACGCGCATTTTTGCTTGCGGCTTCCGACAGAGGTCGCTGGGGCGACCGATGGCAGCACAGAGCAGCAGCGGCAGCCTCCGCGTGTGCGCCGAAGTCTTTGGTTCTTCGTCTTGCAGGTGGCGTTTCTGTCCTTCCAGCTATCGGTTGATATCGTCGCTATTGGCCATCGAATCTGGCGCCTCCACGCATGCTCACTTCCTGCCTAAGACTGGTATAAATAGGGGGCTCTAGTCATGTCTTAGCAGTGTGTTCGTCGCACCTGAAGATGTCGACCAGTTGCGCTGATGAAATACTGTCGAGTTTTCACTATGACATCCGACGTCTCGCCCGAGAACCATATATATATGTCCGTCGGGAAAGCCTCAAGCAACGATTGTAGTTTCATTTGGTCATAACAGCTGAATGACTGAGAACTTACTGCTTTTGGGTTTAAAACCCACGTTTAGCAGCTGATAGTTACTCGTTTGATGTATGTTACTGAAAACAATGTATATGTTAGTTAACCAAAGGAATAACGTCATTTATCTGTTAGTGAACATTGATATTAATCAGTGCGGAAACTTGAAAATTTTTGCCAGACTGGGACTCGAACACGAATTTTTCCGTTTCTCGCGAACGGTCGCCTCGGCTGTCCGGACACGGTCCGTGAGCGACCCAAATTTCCAACTCATCCACACACTAATGACGCAGTGCCCCTGCCTATTACTCTCATCTATAAGCGCATAGAAACGAGTTGCTGGAGAAGGATTCTTCCCGCTTGCTTTAATATTCGCAGTTGAAAAGTGATTTTTCTTATCAGTGGAAAAGTTGCGAGAGCTTCAGTGAGCTGAGAATACACAATCTGGATACATCTGTTTGTTTACAACCATTAACAATAAGACGGTACTTATGTCACCTGTTGTCGAGTTGATGTGAGGGTTTCCCGTGACGATAAGTGAACTATTCCAATATTCACGGTGAAGCAGCGCTTTAGGGGGAAAAGGCTCATGGGTGATACAAGATAACAATAAAATTGTACCTACAGCGCCAACCGGCAAAAATGTATAGATCATAAACCAACTGAGGCGCCGTTTTGAGCCCGCAGAATCAAGAAGTTGGTGGTTATACCTCGTCGAGGGTAGAATAGAGGTCCCAGCGACCAGAGGGACGCAGGATTAGGTAATCACTTTCGCTAGACAACCAGTTTCATAAGACACACATTTGAGATTCGTAGCGAATTTCCAAGCTAATTTCGAGTGCGGACAGACAAGACTTTAAGTTACATTTATGTGTGTGGGATCATAATTAAAGAGAAGTCTGCCTTGTAAGTGGGCGTGAGTGGAGTAGAGGGGTTGTATGATGGTGTGATAGTATCTTACTCCTGAAACTTCCTGGCAGATTAAAACTGTGTGCCGGACCGAGACTCGAACTCGGGACCTCTGCTTGCGCGGGCAAGTGCTGTACCATCTGACCTGCCCAAGCACGACTCACGTCCCGTCCTCGCAGCTTTACTTCTGCCAGTACCTCGTCTCCTACCTTCCAAATTTTACAGAAGGATCAAAACAAAATGTCCAGACACTCTGTGACCAAAATGGTACTGAAACAGAGGATGACAGACTAAAGGCCGAAATACTAAATGTCTTTTTCCAAAGCTGTCTCACAGAGGAAGACTGCACTGTAGTTCCTTCTTTAGATTGTCGCACAGATGACAAAATGGTAGATATCGAAATAGACGACAGAGGGATAGAGAAACAATTAAAATCGCTCAAAAGAGGAAAGGCCGCTAGACCTGATGGGATACCAGTTCTATTTTACACAGAGTACGCGAAGGAACTTGCCCCCCTTCTTGCAGCGGTGTACCGTAGGTCTCTAGAAGAGCGTAGCGTTCCAAAGGATTGGAAAAGGGCACAGGTCATCCCCGTTTTCAAGAAGGGACGTCAAACAGATGTGCAGAACTATAGACCTATATCTCTAACGTCGATCAGTTGTAGAATTTTGGAACACGTATTATGTTCGAGTATAATGACTTTCCTGGAGACTAGAAATCTACTCTGTAGGAATCAGCATGGGTTTCGAAAAAGACGGTCGTGTGAAACCCAGCTCGCGCTATTCGTCCACGAGACTCACAGGGCCATGGACACGGGTTAACAGGTAGATGCCGTGTTTCTTGACTTTCGCAAGGCGTTCGATACAGTTCCCCACGCTCGTTTAATGAACAAAGTAAGAGCATATGGACTATCAGACCAATTGTGTGATTGGATTGAGGAGTTCCTAGATAGCAGAACGCAGCATGTCATTCTCAATGGAGAGAAGTCTTCCGAAGTAAGAGTGATTTCAGGTGTGCCACAGGGGAGTGTCATGGGACCATTGCTGTTCACAATATACATAAATGACCTGGTGGATGACATCGGAAGTTCACTGAGGCTTTTTGCATATGATGCTGTGGTGTATCGAGAGGTTGTAACAATGGAAAATTGTACTGAAATGCAGGAGGATCTGCAGCGAATTGACGCATGGTGTAGGGAATGGCAATTGAATCTCAATGTAGACAAGTGTAATGTGCTGCGAATACATAGAAAGATAGATCCCTTATCATTTAGCTACAAAATAGCAGGTCAGCAACTGGAAGCAGTTAATTCCATAAATTATCTGGGAGTACGCATTAGGAGTGATTTAAAATGGAATGATCGTATAAAGTTGATCGTCGGTAAAGCAGATGCCAGACTGCGATTCATTGGAAGAATCCTAAGGAAATGCAATCCGAAAACGAAGTAGGTTACAGTACGCTTGTTCGCCCACTGTTTGAATACTGCTCAGCAGTGTGGGATCCGTACCAGATAGGGTTGATAGAAGAGATAGAGAAGATCCAACGGAGAGCAGCGCACTTCGTTACAGGATCATTTAGTAATCGCGAAAGCGTTACGGAGATGATAGAACTCCAGTGGAAGACTCTGCAGGAGAGCCGCTCAGTAGCTCGGTACGGGCTTTTGTTAAAGTTTCGAGAGCATACCTTCACCGAAGATTCCAGCAGTATATTCCTCCCTCCTACGTATATCTCGCGAAGAGACCATGAGGATAAAATCAGAGAGATTAGAGCCCACACAGAACCATACAGACAATTCTTCTTTCCACGAACAATACGAGACTGGAATAGAAGGGAGAACCGATAGAGGTATTCAGGGTACCCTCCGCCACACACCGTCAGGTGGCTTGAGGAGTATGGATGTAGATGTAGATGTAGAAGCTCTCCTGCGAACCTCGCAGAATTAGCACTCCTGAAAGAAAGGATATTACGGAGACATGGCTTAGCCACAGCCTGGGAGATGTTTCCAGAATGAGATTTTCACTCTGCAGTGGAGTGCGCTGATATGAAACTTCTCGGTGCGACTCACAGTTTTAATCTGCCAGGTTTCATATCAGCGCACACTCCGCATTCTGGATACATTACCCCTGTTTATCGCTCCCTAAATAAGGTGACTGTTTGCTACGAAGAAATTAAATCGTCCACAGAAAAGTGTAAACAAAGGGCATATTGCTGTTATTAGATCGAATGCTATGAGGTTGTGTGGTGTGTAGGAAAAAAAAGTGCCGATACTGTTCAGAGTCTGTTGAGCAATCTTTCAACGCTAGGAATTAAGTTCGAGTTATAATGTGGGTGACAACGATCGTTGCTAGATAGATTTCTTAGTTTGGCTTAATAAATGAGCAGCACCTTGATAGTCTCCACACATTCCAGCACCGTCGGCCCATCTGTATCGTCGGATTCGTATCGCTCGATGTTGTTGTGGGTCGTCTGGACTCACGTTCGAGAGGACGGCAGTTTAAACCCGCATCCGGGCATCATGAATTAGGTTTTCCGTTTCCCTAAATCACTTAAGGCAAATGCCGAGTTTGTTCCTTCGAAAGGGCACGGTCGCTTTCCTTCTCCATCCTTCCCTAATCCAAGCTTGTGCTCCGTGTTTAATCACCACGTTGTCGGTGGGACATTAAACACTAATCTCGTCCTTGCGGCTCGCTGTGTGCAAACGGCACTCCAGATTACTTTTTTAAATTTATTTTTATTTAAATACCTGCTGTCATTGTGACCTTCATCAAAATGAGTAAAAAGTTAATTTTTTATTTTCGCTTAACATAGTAGTCTATTCTAACAATTACTTCTTGATAGTATTCATACGAAAACTCTGAAAACATAGACACTAAACCAAAAACCAGGAGGGACGTCCAGTTGATTTCCACTGCCCTTGATTTATGGTATTTCGGTTGGTTTATGCACATTTGCTTACACCTGTCGTATTTCAGGCACCTGTCAATTTGGCAGCTGTTTCCGCTGTGTCTTCGAAGCTCTGTATTCACTCGTGGATTGCTAGCCCGGTCAAGAAACGCATTGTCTGTGGAAACGTATTCCTTTCTCCTGAGAGGATGATTGGGACTTGGCAATATTGTAAAACAGATCTGGCAACCCTGTGATAGTCGAGTTATTTCCTGCAGTGGCACAGAATCATCCTGCTAAACTCATTTGATATTTTATTGGTATTTCAAATAAATACTTTCAACGGTTTCTGTTATGATGGGCCAAACTATAATATTAAATAATCTTACACTTCCTAACGTGGATGCAGAAACGTCGACTATAGATCATAGGCTGAAAGCGCGATGCGTCCAGATCACATCAGGCGGCTGTAGAACGGTGAAGCAGAAACTGTTCTGATCAGGATAGGCAACAACGTTCTTTCACTGAAACCTTTTTCCAAAGTTTTGCCATTACTGAAGGGTTAGAAAATAAAGTAAATTACCTTTGAGCTACGAACAGATTGATACTGTTAACAGACGGAGATACGTGGTTTAAGAAATTACAGAGCTCTTATTTTGCACTGCGCAACGAGTACCATGAACAGGTAGTGTAACAGAGTAACTAAAGTGTCAGGCAACAATTCCTGTGGAAACTTCCGCAGTCTACAGTGTTGTGTAGATGGTCGTAATGTGATTTTATTTCAGTGATTACAAAATCCAGACGAAAGTAAACACTGGGTACCGAGGTGGCTGGTCAATGGCGATTCGATCAAACAAGGATATGAATGTATTGGAAAGGCTGCACTTAACTCCTGGAGGTCAGAAAGTCGGAATATTCATCCAGTGTGGCGCACCTGCGTTACGACAAAATCATGATGCAGTCGTATATGTAACTCAGTGGTCTGCTGGGTTGATGTTATGTTGGCATAAAAAGGGTCTGGGTTCGCATCACACATAAGACGATGGTTTTTAATTGCCACAAACAGACACTATTCATCTATCGTTAGGCCCGTTGAAGAACGTACGATTGCTCAGTGGTTCCAGATTTACATTAAAGATGATGTCCCTTCGCTACCGACTAAATTTTAGGTCGGGCCATAACAAAGGCAGATGTGGTGACGTATTCCTTTTCGCTTGATTTGATCGTTTCCTGGCGATAAAGTTCCATCAGTCTGCTTAATATCTCAAACGCCTCCAGGTGTACACGAAAGGCGCGTGTCTGTGTTGAAATCCAGGTGCGTCATAACAATTTTTAACATGTACAGCCGGCCGGAGTGGCTGTGCGGTTCTAGGCGCTACAGCCTGGAACCGAGCGACCGCTACGGTCGCAGGCTCGAATCTTGCCTCGGGCACGGATGTGTGTGATGTCCTTAGGTTAGTTAGGTTTAATTAGTTCTAAGTTCTAGGCTTCTGATGACCTCAGAAGTTAGGTCGCATAGTGCTCAGAGCCATTTGAACCATTTTAGCACGTACAAATGTTCAAATGAGTGTGAATACCTAAGGGACCAAACTGCTTAGGTCATCGGTCCCTAAACTTACACACTACTTAAACTAACTTATGCTAAGGACAACAGACACACCCATGTCCGAGGGAGGACTAGAACCTCCGGCGGCAGGAGTCGTGCAGTCCGTGACACGACGCCTCAATCCGGGCGGCCACTCTGCGCGGCTTTAGCATGTATTTTCAAGCTCTAGCATGAGCACACCCTACTGCTGGTGGGAATTTTTTGATTTTTTCCGCCTCTTCATATGTGACGGTTTCAGCTCCCAGTGAGAGATAGAATTTTCGTCACATCATTTCATGATTGCAAAATTTTTTACTCATTTTATTTAATTTGTGTTATTGCCTTTACTATACTCCCGTTTGTAAAACTGTTATTGGCATTGTGAGACCTCATCATAGTCTAAGTACACTACCAGAAAATAAAAAGATATTAGTACACTTGGAAAGACGAGATCGATATTGATCCGTTGGCGGGATGTGCCACCTGGAGGATAGTAGATGTACTGAAATGGTTTCAGAGTCGTCTGCCAACAGATAGCGTGGTGGCATAACTAACAGAGCGCGATCTGTGTCTACCATTTAACAGGGAATGCTCACAGCCAGAAGACTCAGCGTAGTGCAAACGTGTAACACAAGAAGGCAACCATGACACGGGGACGCAATCGTGCCTGCTGCAGCCGACTGAGCGAGTTCGAAAGACGTCAAATTGTGGCCTTCCGAGTGGTGGGATGGTCCTTTCGGAGAATTGTCACACAAGTCTGATGTGCTGCGTCAGTTGTGCAGCGATGCTGGTATCAGTGGTCACGTGAACATTCGCACACGTACAGACGAGGTTCTGGACCTCCACGCAGCACAGTGCCTGCCAAGATTGTCGTATTTTAAGTGCAGCTACAACAGCACAGATAAGAGGGTTTGTGAGCCCCGCCGTGTGAACACGAACTGTTGCGAACCGGGTATTATCAGTGGGACTACGGACACACACAACTCTACCCCGTCTTCCACGCACGTCACAGAATCGAAGTACACTTCACGACTGTTATCGTCAGAGGATCACTTGGAATGGCGCGCCGTGGTCTTCGGCGATGAAAGTAGATCCCATCTTCACGCAAGTGTTGGTCGTTTGCGCATGCGACGTAGACCTGGTGAGTGCTGCCTCGTAGAGTGCTTTCGTCCGAGACACACTGCTGTTTCTGGAAGGAGCACTAATCAGCGCTCGGAATGTGCAGAATGTTATTAGACCCGTTCTTTTGTCGTTCTTGCAACAAGAAGGTGATGTGTTGTTCCAACAGGATAATGCTTGCCCAAACACTGCCCGTGAAACTCAACGTGTTCTGCAATACGTGCAGTAACTTCCCTGGCCACCAGGATCTTCAGACTTGACTCGAATGGGGCACGTGTGTGATATGATGGAACGAGAAGTGACTCGAGCGTTTCGTCAACCAACAAGTCACAGAACTACCTGAACAGGTCAAGCATGGGTGACATAACGGATCCCAGGACAGTATTCGCCATCTGTTCGACCGACTGGATGCCAGAGTCAGCACTTGCCGTCCATGGAGGCTACATCACGTACTAATATGAGTGTTTCAGCATTGGTCGATACCTGGTACCTCAGAACCGCTTGTGCTATTAATATGTTAGTGTTATCAATTCAAGTACTCTGTTTGCACCATTACAACAATAAATCTCGAGTGAATTGGAAATCTCTAAAGGAAGTACTATTTTTTTCCGACAATGTATAGGCTTCACTCACATTTCTTTTAGGTGCAAAGACTCGCATTCGGGAGGACGACGGTTTAAATCGGTCTCCGCTAGCCCAGATTTATGTTTTCAAAAATGGTTCAAATGGCTCTGAGCACTATGGGACTTAACTTCTAAGGTCATCAGTCCCCTAGAACTTAGAACTAGTTAAACCTAACTAACCTAAGGACAACACACACAACCATGCCCGAGACAGGATTCGAACCTGCGACCGTAGCGGTCGCGCGGTTCCAGACTGTAGCGCCTTTAACCGCTTGGCCACCCCGGCCGGCTTATGTTTTCGGTGACTCCCTAAATCGTGCGAGGCAAATATAGGAATGGGTCCTTTGCAGTGGAATGGCCGATTTCCTTCCCCATCCTTAGCAAAACAAAACGAGCTTCTGCTCCATCTCTAATGATCTCGTTGTCGACGGGACGTTAAACCATAATCTTCCTTCCTTCCTAATAACTGAGTAGTCCATAGCAGCACTGCATCGTTTTAGCATTTCTGCAGTGTTTCCCTCAAAGAGGACCTTTAACTCAGGAACTAATTATCATGAAAATTGCGTAATGAATCGTCGTGGTGAGTATATAGACTAACCCTAATTCAGACCACCCACAACGGTATCGAGGCATGTTCGGCTTCAACCAGTCAGCAGTCTGAATGTTCAACAGCAGAACTAGTTAAACCTAACTAACCTAAGGACAACACACACAACCATGCCCGAGACAGGATTCGAACCTGCGACCGTAGCGGTCGCGCGGTTCCAGACTGTAGCGCCTTTAACCGCTTGGCCACCCCGGCCGGCTTATGTTTTCGGTGACTCCCTAAATCGTGCGAGGCAAATATAGGAATGGGTCCTTTGCAGTGGAATGGCCGATTTCCTTCCCCATCCTTAGCAAAACAAAACGAGCTTCTGCTCCATCTTTAATGATCTCGTTGTCGACGGGACGTTAAACCATAATCTTCCTTCCTTCCTAATAACTGAGTAGTCCATAGCAGCACTGCATCGTTTTAGCATTTCTGCAGTGTTTCCCTCAAAGAGGACCTTTAACTCAGGAACTAATTATCATGAAAATTGCGTAATGAATCGTCGTGGTGAGTATATAGACTAACCCTAATTCAGACCACCCACAACGGTATCGAGGCATGTTCGGCTTCAACCAGTCAGCAGTCTGAATGTTCAACAGCTTTCACTAAATTCTCTTTTCCACACTTTAGAATCTCTCTCTTCCCGTCATGAATAATTGGGGTCATGAGACTATTAAACCCAAAACCCGCCAGGTTAGCCGAGAGTACTAATGCGCTGCTTCCTGGACTCGGGTAGGCGCGCCGGCGCCAGATCGAATCCGCCCAGCAGATTAACGACGAGGGCCGGTGTTCTGGCCAGCCTGGATGTGGTTTTTAGGCGGTTTTCCACATCCCACTAGGTGAATACTGGGCTGGTCCGCACGTCCTGTGTCAGTTACATGACTTACAGACATCAGAAACACATTTGCACTATTTCATGATTTACACTAGACACAGACAGCTGGGGTACACAAATTCCGCCCTGGGGGGGGGGGGGGGGGGTATGGGATGGCGGCATAAAAGGGCTTCTGGTCACCTCTTAAAACGCAAAACACAAGAATGGAGATAGTTTGATGAGGGATTCAGATGAACAGCCTACTAAAGAAAGAATAATAATAAGATATGATTAGCTTTATGTTGAGATAACAGGTATGAAAATAGCTCATTATCAGTAAAACCTACCATGAAGTTCGTCCTCAAATTACATCGAATAACTCTGCACATTGGGTGGTATGTGTAAAAACGCTTATTTGAAAATCGTGCAGTTTGGAGAGAATTTTAAAATAACTTACTTTAATGATTACTTTCATATCTTTTGTATCTTATAACATCAGACAATAATTTTAAAATCTTGTAGAGATATCTTACTATGACCAAATACACCGGAAGTGTAGTGTCAAAATTCCCTGATTTTTCGCGCTGTTAGAAACATGAAATGGAAAAGAAGATATATGCTAATGGTAAAACGTGAATTTATTTCATTCAGTCATTCGAACCTGAGAGCCATTTATAACTTCCCACAGTCAAAATATATGCATATATTTCTTTCTATTCTTTTCGTGCTTCTGTAGAGGGCAGAGGTGTTGTGTGCTGAGTGTTAATTTCAAAATGCTTCAACATTATCTGTGATCGGCATGTCTCATCTCCTTCTAACGCTCATGGTAATTTAGAGCTGAAAATAACATAAACTGTGTATTTGACAAACATTAAGAATCAACAGTCTCATGAGAAAACTATTTGCCGCACGATACACGTTAACATGAAAATATTTGCTAGTTGATTGACGTCTAGTGGTGTGTACCTCTGAATACGGCTACGCTGGAATTTTGTTGTACTGAATTCAGTTAACAGTCTGGTTTTGTTACTTGTTGTTAAATGTCAGTTTTGCACATTAAAGCGGAAAATGCGTACCTGTGATAATTTCGGTATAGTCTTTCGCTCAAATCCTAACGTTGTGATTCATTCCAATGAGTGATCGAGAGAGTTGCTCCGGCCGAGTTCCTCTTATTAATTGTGATGTGATTTTGTTCATTGTAGTGTTTTCTTTGTGTTGTTATAAATGTTGTCTAAATGATATAAATAAAGTGTAGCTCTGTGTCGGCGTAAAGACCGCTGAGTATAATTTTTCCGTTCGACTGGCGTTACACCATCGACAATCTCACATTCCATCAATCCGCGAGAAACAGTGGAGAAATATCGCTTTTAACTCGAGAATTATACGTCACCATTTTTCGATCGCTTGCCAGTCGGACACCAGTGATGGGCACGCTGAATTGGTTTGGAGAACTCGGCTATGTAGACGGATTTCTGTGTAAAGACTCACGAGAAATAAATTAAGATTCTGATGTGGGTATTTGTAGTATCTTGAACATGAGCAGCTTAAATAAATTACTGGAGTTCAATTACAAGACTTAGCTCTAAAACGGTTAATTTATTGTTGGAATATGGTATGCTAATTATAATATTGGTGTTAGCATACCATGCGTAATCAACTATGATGTTGGTTACTGCCATTATCTTTCCTCAAACACATTAACAGCTTCACGTCCTTGCCTTAAGGCTTTTATTGTCAGATGATGTCTGTGCCAAGTCTAACCGATTTGTCTTCATGCATCCAGTTACCACACTGTTCTACACATAGGTAGCTTCGAAGTTTAAATGATGCAGCAGAAAAGCTATTCCGTAAACTGGAACTTTGCTATAAAAATTCTGACAAGAACTATGCTTTTGCAGATTTTATCTGACATAAAAACGGAAGTTTATTACAATGTTAATCGAACTCTTCAATTTGTGGTAGATAAACGATTGCACACCTGAGTCGATACAATTACTATTAAAGACAGCTAGATGCTCTTGACGCATTTGGAAGAGAACCGTATTACTAATGCAAGAAAATGTATTCACCTTCCATCTCTAACTAAAAATAACAAAAGATAAATTTTCATGTTGTTTTTGTAGTGGTCTTCAAAATGGTTCAAATGGCTCTGAGCACTATGGGACTTAACTTCTAAGGTCATCAGTCCCCTAGAACTTAGAACTACTTAAACCTAACTAATCTAAGGACATCACACACATCCATTCCCGAGGCAGGATTCGAACCTGCGACCGTAGCGGTCGCGTGGTTTCAGACTGAAGCGCCTAGAAAAGCTCGGCCACACCGGCCGGCAATGGTCTTCAGTCCGAAAACTGATTTGATGTTGTTCTCCATGCCACTCTATCCTGTGCAAGTCTCTTCATCTTCAAATAACTACTACAGCCTACATTCAACTCAATCTATTTACTGTATTCATCTCTCGTCCTCACTCTACGGGTTTTCCCTCTCACGCCTCCTCCCCCCCCCCCCCTCCCCCGTGCTAAATTTGTGATCCCTTGATGTCTCAGAATGTGTCCTGTCAACCTATCCCTTCTTTTAGTCAAGTTGTGCCACCAGTTTCTTGTCTCCCCAATTCAGTTCAGTACCTCCTCATTAGTTACGTAATCTACCCATATGATCTTCAGCATTCTTCTGTAGCACCAAGTTTCAAAAGTTTCTGTTCTCTTCTTGTCTAAACAGTTAATCGTCCATGTCTCACTTCCACACATGCCTACACTCCAGACAAATATCTTCGGGAAAGACTTCCTAATCTTTCTTCAAAAATGCTTTTCTTGCCATTTTCAGTCTACATTTTACATCATCACTACTTCGGCCATTATAAGTTATTTTGCTGCACAGATTGCAAAACTTATCAACTACTTTATGTGTCTGTTTCCTAATCTAATTCCCTCAGCATCACCTGATTTAATTCGATACATTCCATTTCCTTGTTTTACTGTTCTTGATGTTCATCTTATATCCTTCTTTCATGACACGGTCCATTCCGTTCAGCTGCTCTTCCAAGTCCTTTGCTGTCTCTGGCAAAATTACAATGTCATCAGCAAGCCTCAAAGTCTTTATTTCTTCTCCCGGAACTTTAATTCCTGCTCCATTTTTTTCTCTGGCTTCCTTTACTGTTAGTTCAATGTACTTATTGAATAATATCGGAGATAGGCTACGTCCCTATCTCACTCCCTTCTCAACCACCGCTTTCCTTTCATGCCCCTCGACTACCATAACTGCCGTCTGATTTCTGTACAATTTGTAAATTGCCTTTCGCTCCCTGTATGTTACCCCTGCTACAGTCAGAATTTTAAAGAGAGTATTCTAGTCAGCATCGACAAAAGCTTTCTCTAAGTCTACAAATGCTATAAACGTAGGTTTGTCTTTCCTTAATCTGTTTCCTAAGGTAAGTCATATGGTCAGCATTGGCTCGGGTTTTCCTACATTTCTCCGGAATACAAACTGTTCTTCCCCGAGGTCGGCTTTTACAAGATTTTCCTATTCTTCTGCAAAGAATTCATGCTAGTATTTTCTAACCATAACTTCTTAAACTGACAGTTCGGTAATTTTCAGACCTGAGAGCAGCTGCTTTCTTTGGCATTGGAATTATTACATTGTTCTTGCAGTCAGAGGATATTTCGCCTGTCTCGTACATCTTGCACACCAGATGGAAGAGTTTTGTCATGGCAGGCTCCCCCAAGACTATCAGTAGTTCTGACGGAATGTCGACTACTCCCGTGGCCTTGTTTTCTCGCAGTATCTATCCCCCATCTCATCCTCATCTACGTCCTATTCCATTTCTACAATACTGCCTTCAGGTTCATCTCCCTTGTATAGATCCTCTTTATACTCATACCACCTTTCAGCTTTCCTTTCTTTGCTTAGGACTGATTTCCCATCTGAGCTCTTGATATTGATACAGCTGCTTCTCTTTTTTCCAAAGGCCTTTTTAATTTTCCTGTAATCAGTATCAATCTTTCCCCTCCTGAAATATGCTTCTAAATCATTTCATTACAGTAATTTTTCGTACTCTGTCCATCCAAAAAGTTTCGAGAGTGGTTCAAATGGTTCAAATGGCTCTGAACACTATGGGACTTAACTTCTAAGGTCATCAGTCCACTAGAACTTAGAACTACTTAAACCTAACTAACCTAAGGACATCACACACACATCCATGCCCGAGGCAGGATTCGAACCTGCGACCGTGGCGGTCTCGCGGTTCCAGACTGCAGCGCCTAGAACCGCACGGCCACTTCGGCCGGCTTTTCGAAGCATAAATGTTAAAAAAATCTGTGAATTCGATGTTCTGTTTGGAGCACAGTTTTTCTACAGCGCATGAGTCTTTAGAGTTTCTGTAAGACTTACACTATGTGATCAAAAGTATTCGGACACCTGGCTGGGAAATGACTTACAACTTCGTGGCGTCCTCCTTCGGTAATTCTGGAATTCAATATAGTGATGGCCCACCCTTAGCCTTGATGACAGCTTCCGCTCTCGCAGGCATACGGTCAGGTGCTGGAAGGTTTCTTGGGGAATGGCAGCCCATTCTTCACGGAGTGCTGCGCTGAGGAAAGGTAACGATGTCGGTCGTTCCTGGCACGAAGTTGGCGTTCCGAAACATCCCAAAGGTGTTGTATAGGATTCAGGTCAGGACGCTGTGCAGGCCAGTCCGTTACAGGGATGTTATTGTTGTAACCACTCCGCCACAGGCCGTACATTATGAACAGGAGCTCAATCGTGTTGAAAGAGCAATCGTCATCCCCGTATTGCTCTTCTTTTTTTAAGGGAGCTCAACTACTAAGGTCATTAGCGCCCAGTCACGAACGTTAGTGCACTAATAGTGTAGAAAAACGCAAGGGGGCAACACCAGAAAGTACTTACAAAGACCCAGATAAAGAAAAGAAAATAGTTAGATCTCTTTGGACAAGTCCGTCAATGTAATAAAACTAAGGATACGAGCAGCTGCTCGAGCGTCTTCAGCTAAAATTTCCTGTAAGGTAGACGGCAGACACAGTGCAACACGAGAGTAAATAAAACGGGGACAGGACAATAAAATATGGCGCACCGTCAATGGATGACCACAGGGGCACTGTGGGGCGGGGTCACCGGACAACAGAGAACGGTGGCTAAATCGGCAATGCCCAATCCGCAACCTGGCCAAAATGACCTCCTCTCGCCGGAAAGGGCGTGAGGAGGTCGTCCAAGCCGTCGAGATCGGTTTGATGGCCCTAATCTTATTTTCATGGGGAGAGAACCAAGCCTCATGCCACAATGGTGAAACGCGCCGACAAAGAACCCCACTAACATCAGTTGATGGGACACAAAAGGAAGCTGTCCTAGGCAGGAGGACAGCAGCCTTGGCTTCAGCATCAGCAGCTTCGTTCCCAGGCACACCAACGTGGCCAGGAATCCACAAGAAAAGGACACGAGCGCCGGTATCAGCTAGCGACTGAAGGGACCGTTGAATTCGTTGCACGAGAGGGTGGTCCGAATATGGGTCACGGAGACTCTGAATGGCGCTCAAAGAATCAGAGCAGATGGCATAGGGAGAATGACGATGGCGGCGGATATACTGAACAGCCTGATAGAGAGCAAAAAGCTCAGCTGTAAAGCTTGAACACTGTTCAAGGAGCCGGCATTGAAAGGTATCATCCCCAACGACAAGGGCACATCCGACGCCAGCAGTAGTCTTGGAGACATCTGTGTAAATAAAGACGTTATTAGTGAGCCTCGAACGAAGTTCGACAAACCACGAATCCGCACTCCTCTCCTTTGGGAGCGAGCTGAGTTCAAGGTGAACGCGAACCTGAGCCTGCAGCCAAGGTGGCGTCGGGCTCTCACCCACTTGAAAAGTCGTAGGGAGGGTAAAATCATGTTGCTGAAGCAGGCGACGAAAGCGAACTCCATGAGGTAACAGGGCAGAGACAAACAGCCCGTATTGGCGGTCGAGAGAGTCGTCAAAGAAGGAGAAATATGAGAGTGGTCGGGCATTGACATCAGTCGGCAGGCGTACTGACAAAGCAACATATGACGCCGGTAGTTTAGCGGTAATTCGGCAGCTTCGGCATACAGACTCTCAACAGGGCTGGTGTAGAATGCTCCAGTCGCCAGACGTAACCTCCGATGGTGGATAGAGTTGAGACGGCGTAAGATGGACGGCCGGGCAAAAGAGTAGACAAAGCTCTCACAATCCACCTTTGATCGGACAATGGACCTATACAAGCGAAGCAGGACCATTCGATCTGCTCCCCATGACGTTCCGATGAGAACACGGAAGACATTTAGGGAACGGGTACAACGAGCAGCCAAGTAAGACACATGTGGAGACCAGCAAAGTTTCCTGTCAAATGTAAGACCTAAAAATTTTGTTGTCTCCACGAATGGGAGAGCAACGGGACCGAGATGTAAGGATGGTGGAAGAAACCGTTTGTAACGCCAGAAGTTCATACATACCGTTTTCTCACCAGAAAAACAGAAACCGTTAGCGACACTCCAGGAATATAGACGGTCTAGACAACACTGAAGACTGCGCTCCAGGAGACATGTTCTCCGAGCGCTGCAGTAGATCGTAAAGTCGTTCACGAAATGGGAGCTTGAAACGTCAGCTGGAAGGCAATCCATTATTGGATTGATAGCTATGGCAAAAAGGGCCACGCTCAAAACGGAGCCCTGGGGCACCCCATTCTCCTGGCGAAAGGCATCTGACAAAACAGAACCCACAGTTACCCTGAACATTCGATCCATTAAAAATGCATTAATAAAAAGAGGGAGGCGACCGCGAAGGCCCCAAGTGTGCATGGTGCGGAGAATGCCCGCCCTCCAACAGCTGTCGTAAGCCTCCTCCAAATCGAAGAACACAGCCACCGTCTGGCGCTTACGCAAAACGTTGTTCATAATGAAGGCCGACAACGTAACTAGGTGGTCAACAGCAGAGCGGCGCCTACGAAAGCTACATTGGACATTGGTAAGGAGGCGTCGAGATTCAAGGAGCCAAACCAATCGAGAATTTACCAAGCGCTCCATCACAATACAGACTCAGCTGGTAAGGGAGATGGAGCGATAACTAGAAGGAAGGAGTTTTTCCTTTCCTGGTTTGGGTATGGGAACAACAATTTCTTCACGTCAGCGTGTGGGAACATGACCTTCAGTCCAGATGCGATTATAGGCGCGAAGAAGAAAGCCTTTACCTGCAGGAGAAAGGTTCTTCACCATCTGAATATGAATACCATCGGGCCACGGAGCAGAGGATGGGGACCGGACGAGTGCACTTTCGAGTTCCCGCATGGTGAAGGTGGCATTGTAGCTTTCACGATTCAAAGACTGGAAAGAAGGTGGCCGTGCCTCCTCTGCTTGTTTTCGGGGGAGGAAGGCAGGTTGGTAATGGGCAGAGCTCGAAACCGCCGCGAAAAAACGGCCGAAGGCATTTGAGACACCCTCAGGATCCACAAGGACTTCATTCGCTACAGTCAGGCCAGAAATCGGGGAGTGGACCTTGGTGCCAGATAGCCGGCGCAGGCCACCCCAGACAACCGAAGAAGGAATAAAACTGTTGAATGAGCTGGTGAAAGCCACCCAGCAAGCCTTTTTGCTTTCTTTGATAACACGACGACATTGTGCACGGAGTCGTTTGTAACTGATACAGTTCGCCATCGTAGGGTGGCGTTGGAAGGTGCGTAAAGCACGTCGCCGAGCACGAATATCGTCGCTGCATGCTGTAGTCCACCAGGGGACTGGGACTCGACGTGGAGAAGAGGAAGTACGAGGGATGGAAAATTCAGCAGCAGTGAGAATAACGTTCGTGAGGTATGCGACCTGACTATCGCAGCTGGAGAAGTTTTGATCATGGAAGGTCGCCAGGGAGGTGAAAAGCCCCCAGTCGGCTTTGGAGATGTTCCAGCTAGTGGAACGTGGAACGTGGAGAAGGGGTGTGATGCACGAGATGGATTACGCAGGGGAAATGGTCGCTCGAGTATGTGTCAGACAGAGCGTACCACTCGAACCGACGTGCAAGTTGGATAGTGGATATTGAGAGGTCCAAGTGGGAATAGGTATGCGTTGCGTCCGAAATGAAGGTAGGTGCACCGGTATTTAAGCAGACTAGATTGAGGTTGTTGAAAGGGTCTGCCAAGAGGGAGCCTCTCGGGCAGGGTGCTAGAGAGCCCCAAAAGGGATGGTGGGCATTAAAGTCTCCAATCAACAAAAATGGTGTAGGAAGCTGAGCAATCAGTTGTATCATGTCTGCCCTAGTAAAGGCAGACGATGATGGAGTGTAAACAGTACAAACGGAAAATGTGAAAGTGGGGAGAGTAATTCGGACGGCAACTGCCTGCAGATATGTGTGCAATGTGACTGGATCGTAGTAGACATCATCCCGAACCAGCAACATGACCCCTCCATGAGCCGGAATACCTGCCACAGGGGGTAGGTCGAAACGCACGGAGGTATAGTGTGCCAGGTCAATACGATCGCATGGGCGTAACTTCGTTTCTTGGAGACCTACGACAAGCGGGCAGTGCATTCGAAGGAGCAATTTTAGTTCCTCTCGGGTGGACCGAATGCCGCGAATATTCCATTGAAGAAGTGTCATGAAAACGGAAAGAAAAAGAAGAAACAAGAAAGGGTCACCTCGATGGCCGCTGAGGGCCTGGCTACGAGGGAGCACTGCTGCTGCAATCGATAGGTGGTGAGTCATGATTTATCAAATCACCAGTTGCGTCTGCCACCCTTCTGAGCTGGTCAGGAGGGGCAGCTTCCTCCGCCGGTGAAAGGCCAGATGATCGGCTACCAGCGGTGCGGCCTGGCGAAACTGAAGATGGCCGGGGACGGCAACCGCTGGGTGGCGCAGGAGAAGAAAGGCGCCTCGGCGGAGATGGAGAACTATTTTTTCTATGAGCCTTCTTTGAAGAATTACGGTTTGTCGAAAGAACAGTTGATGGCTGTGAAGTTGGTGTACGCAAGAAATCTTCGCGTGTCGGTTCTTTTTTGAAGGTCCGAGCATCTGATTTAGAGGTCTTCGTCTTAGCAGTAGCAGATGATGATGTTTGAGCCTTAGGGTTGGTGGGAGGAAGAGGAGACGTTGATCGGACGATCTTAGCACTGGCCGATCTGACGACCGAATCGCTAAATGTTAGATCGCATGTCTGTGTAGCTACCTCCCTGGTAGGCCGAGTAGAGGCGAGAACGGTACTGTATTGACCTGCCGGAAGCACAGTGGGCTTTCTACTATTGCATAACCTGCGAGCAGCTGAGGTCGACACCTTCTCTTACACTCGAATTTCCTGTATATTTTTCTCATCTTTGTAGACGAGGCAGTCGCAAGAGGAGGCTGCATGGTCGCCCATACAGTTGATGCAACGAGGGGAAGGAGGTGGACAGTCACCCTCATGGGCGTCCCCGCCACAGGTAACGCATTTAGCCGCACTTGAATAAGACTGCCGTGTATGGTTAAACCGTTGACATTGGTAACACCTTGTAGGGCTGGGTACACACGGCCGAACAGAAATGATCTCATAACCCGCTTTAATTCGTGGAGGCAATTGCACATTGTCAAATGTCAGGAATATGGTTCGGGTCGGTATGAGGTCCTTGTCGACCCTTTTCACGACCCGATGGACGGCCGTCACTCCCTAATCAGAGAGGAAAGATAGAATCTCCCCATCAGTTAGTCCGTCGAGTGACCTGGTATACACCACGCCACACGACGAATTCAAGGTGCGGTGGGCCTCCACCCGTACAGGAAATGTGTGTAAGAGAGTAGCTCGAAGTAATTTTTGGGCCTGGAAGGCGCTCTCTGTCTCCAACAGCAAGGTATCGTTGCGCAACCGAGTACAAGATTTCACTTGTCCTGCAATCGCATCTACACCCTTCTGAATGACGAAAGGGTTGACTGTTGAGAAATCGTGACCTTCGAATCTAGTGACAACAAGACACTTCGGTGCTGGTGGTAGAATTTTCGGAACAGGAGTTTCATCTAGCTTTCTTTTTTGGGCAGAAGACAGGGAAGAAGAAGAGAAATCCATTGCGGATGAATCCCCCATGATTTCCAGCGTCTCCGATGACGCGCTCCTTCCTTGTGGGGGCCCTCTCAGAGGGCACTCCCGCCTTAGGTGATTGTTCACACCACAGGTCACACCTCCCGAGAAACGGACAGAGGGACCAATCGGCACGTTCGGAAGGTAACAGCTCAGGCAAACACCCCTCCCTGGAACTGGCCTTTACCAGGGGGTACGTGCGTGCCTTACTTGTCTACCCAGGGCGGGGAATTACGCGTCACCCCGTCACTGGCTACGCGTGCGAACGCGTGCGTCGGCCTTCAGGCACGCACAGGAAGGAAAGAAGAGAGGAAAGAGGGAGAGGGATAGAGGGATAGAAGAAAGAATCTCAAACGCCGAGGCGGAGAATAAGACACGGAAAAGAAGACAAAGAGAATAGGGCAAGGAGAATGAGGCAGAGATAGAAGTAAGGGCATGAAAGCAAGGAGAATAGTGAACATAGGGAGAGACCAATAGAGGAAGAAAGAGTGAGGATGTAGAAAAACAAAGGAAACAGGATCCTGGAGTTTTCAAACGTCCGTCTCCAGACGAAGGCTCGATGCATTACTCCCAAGAAGAGGGTGTGTGAAGGGGAGGTAAGAGAGGGGAAGGATTGGGGACGAGGAGGGATGGGGAAGGGGGGTAGAGCAACCGGAAAGGAAGGAGAACTGCACTAGCTCGGGGCCCCGTGCTCGCCACGCACGTATCCACAAAAGAGTTGTGGACCCCCTGGGGGTGTGTTGCTCTTCAACAATGGGAAGCAAGAAGGTGCTTAAAACATCAATGTAGGCCTGTACCGTGATAGTGTCACGCAAAACAACAAGGGGTGCAACCCCCCTCCATGAAAAACACGACCACACTCCGAATTTTACTGTTGACACTACACGCTGGCAGATGACATTCACCGGGAATTCGTAATACCAACACCCTGCCGTCGGATCGCCACATTGTGTACTGTGATTCGTCACTCCACACAACGTTTTTCCACTGTTCAATCGTCCAATGTTTACGCTCCTTGCAGCAAGCGAGGCGTCCTTTGGCATTTAACGGCGTGATGTGTGGCTTATGAGCAGGCGCTCGACCATGAAATCCAAGTTTTCTCACCTTCTGCCTAACTGTCATAGTACTTTCAGTGGATCCTGATGCAGTTTGGAATTCCTGTGTGATGGTCTGTATAGATGTCTGCCTATTACACACTAAGACCCTCTTCAACTGTCGTTGGCCTCTGTCAGTCAACAGACGTGGTCGGCCTGTACGTTTTTGTGCTGTATGTTTCCCTTCACGTTTCCACTTCACTATCACGTCGGAAACAGTAGACCTAGGGATGTTTAGGAGTGTGGAAATGTCGCGTACAGACGTATGACACAAGTGATACCCAATCACCTGACCACGTTCCGCAGAGCACCTCATTCTGCTCTCTCACGATGTCTAATGATTACTGAGGTCGCTGATATGGAGTACCTGGCAGTAGGTGGCAGCACAATGCACCTAAGATGAAAAATGTATGTTTTTGTGGATGTCCGGATACTTTTGATCATATAGTGTATGAAGCTAAACATCATACTACACCGCTACAGACGAGATAAATGTAACCATAATATAGCAATTATGGTTACTTGTGCCGCATTTACTTCACGGGTGATTGCGGTACTCTGTACTAATGGATTATTTACAAAATGTCTGTTCCATTACTTTCTAGAGACTCATTCCAAGTCCTACTTCCTTTTAATTCGTCTCATGGAGATTTGGTTTTTTCCGAGCCACCCAACAATGGAGATCCGCAATCTTTAAAACTGTATGAGCATTCAATGAAAAGCTGTTCCGGCTGGACATTTCAGCCATTATCCTGAGAGCAACCTCCCTGGAAATCTGTAAGGTGCTAAATGTACCGATCGTAGGTTTATTATGTTTATTTATTTACAGCAGAAGTGTTGGAAAATATTTTCCGGGAACCAGTCTCGTTATTTTGAAGAGCTGCGCTGACTTCATTAGTGTCGAGAGCATCTGGTACTCTAGGTTCCTTTACTCCGACCTTATTGATTTCTACGTTTACTGCCCGAGCTGTTTTTTAATGTCCAGAGTCTTCTGACTTGCGCAGCTGCTGAATAAACTGCATCCAAAATAATACGAGTATTATTGAAATAGAATAGTGTTTTATTTCTGTCTACTCTCAGATGCCTCCATATTCATCAGGAAAAGCATACTTACACTCATCTGTTATTTGAATGTTCTTGCTACTTTCTCATACCGTTTTCATTCTTTGAAGAGTGCTATACTCACCTCATACAGAGAGCATACTTTACATAGCTACATGATCATTAACGACAGACAAAAAGGAAAGAGAACAAATATATTTAAGGAATATACAGGACTTTACTCTTTACCGATAAAAAAACACAGTTTCGAAACTGCAATTGCGTAGCTCTGAAAATAGTGGAAGAAATGCTTACAGGAACAAATTAATTACGTTCATTGCAGCACCAGTTATTATATGGGAACATTTCACGACGACAGTACCTGAAGTCATAGGTCATGCGGGGACATAGCAACGACAAACGACATAAAGGGAAAAAAAGGTATTTGCCATACAGAAATCAAAGTTTATAACTACGAACACAGCAACAGAGGTGTATGTGCACATGTATAGCTTACGTACCTTTTGCGGAGAACTTTGATTCAGTTAGTCATCCTGCTGTCGTCTGTTTGATTGGCTCAAACTCGGTTGTGGCGGAAATGGAAAATGCACTGACGGAAAAAAAATCGCAACACCAAGAAGGAGTCGTGCGTCATAAACGGAAGTTGGTACGCGTGTTACTACATCTGAAAGACGATGTCTACTAAAATTTCGCACCAGTGGCATAAGAGCGGCGCTAACAGCGCCACCTTGAGGATGCAAATCAGGTTTGCGTTAAATACACACTGTAATGGTCATGAGCATCATTTATCTTTGAGATTGGATGTGGTGAGTTGATGCTAGTCGAGAATGCCTTTACAGCGACAAAGACGCCCTTGCCAGACATCACAGACTTTGAACGAGGTCGTGTAATAGGGCTGCGAGAAGCTGGATTTTCCTTCTGACTTGGCAGGCATGTAGCCACTGTGCATGATTGCTGGCAGTGGTGATCACGAGAATGCACGATCGCAAGAAGACCGAGCTCCGGACGGCCACGTGGCACTATCGAGAGGCAAGACCACCGTGTCCAGCATATGGTCTGGTGCGTCGTAATGCATCACCGAGCGAGGTGGCGCAGTGGTAGCACACTGGACTCGCATTCGGGAGTACGACGGTTCAATCCCGCGTCCAGCCATCCTGATTTAGGTTTTCCGTGATTTCCCTAAACCGCTCCAGGCAAATGCTGGGATGGTTCCTTTGAAAGGGCACGGCCGACTTCCTTCCCCATCCTTCCCTAATCCGATGAGACCGATGACCTCGCTGTTTGGTCTCTTCCCCCAAACAACCCAACCCAACCCGTAATGCATCTGCAGCAACAATCTGTTTAGCAGTTATCACCACAGTCACACAACGGACTGCTACACACCGGTTTCTTTAAGGACAGCTCCCAGATAGACACTCTGTAACATACTTTCCACTGACTGCAACCCACCACCATCTGAGACTTCAGTGGTGGCAAGCTAGAGCTTATTGGAGGGGAGGATGCAGGTCTGCTTTCTGATGAAAGATGGTTCTACCTCGGTGCCAGTAATGCCCGTGTTTTGTTTAAAAGGAGACCAATTGAGGGTCTGCAATCAACCTGTCTGCGTGCTAGACACACTGGGCCTATATCTGGAGTTACGAGGATGAGTCAAATGAAAACCTTAAATTTGTAATAACAAATCGAAATTTCGCGCCGGTATCCCGTAAGTTGGTAAGCGTGCTACAAACAGCGTGCAGAATGGCCTGTAGGTGGCACCATAGTGCAGATGCACACACACCGTCGCAGTATCAGTATAAAGATGGCCACCCCACTTGCGACTTGCACCGGGGAAGAACAACGTTCTGTTATTCGGTTTTTGCGTACTGAAAGTGTGACAGCTATTGAAATTCATCGGCGAATGAAGGTTCAGTACGGTGATGCATGTTTGTCACAGCATCAAGTCTACGATTGGAGTAGGAAGTTCGCAAATGGTGTGAATTCAGTGGAACATGCTCCTCGTCCAGTTCAGGCACAACGAGATGTGACTCCACAGAACACTGCAGCAGTTGAAGCAATAGTGAAGGAAAACCGCCGAGTGACAATGAATGACATTGCAGCATGTTTACAGATTACTCATGGGTCAGCACAGCACATTGTGCATGATGTGCTCCAGTTTCACAAAGCGTCTGCAAGATGGGTGCCACGGCAGCTGACTCCTGAAATGAGAGAACGACGTTTTGATGCTTGTGAAGAATTTCTTCGGCGCTTTGAACGAGAAGGTGATGGCTTCCTTGCAACAATCGTTACTGGGGACGAAACCTGGGTTCACTTCCACCAACCGGAAAAGAAGAGAGGGAGCAAGGAATGGCGCCGTTCCTCACCACCAAAACCAAAGAAGTTTCGAACAGAACCATCGCAGGGAAGATTATGCTGACTCTTTTGGGACGAAAAAGGTGTCATTTTGGAGCATTACATGCCTAGAGGGACCACTGTCACCAGTGCATCATACACAGATCTCCTAAAAAATCATCTGCGGCCTGCAATCAAATCAAAGCGACGTGGATTGCTGTCAGTGAGTGTTCTTTTGTAATATGACAGTGCAAGGCCCCACACCCGTACAACAGTTGCAACAATGACAGGCCTGCATTTTGAGTGTCTTCCTCATCCACCATACTCACCAGACCTTGCCCCAAGTGATTTCCATATGTTTGGACCACTCAAAGACGCAATGGGAGGAAAGAAGTTCCGTTCTGATGAAGAGGTACGCCACGAGGTGCTTGAGTGTTTGTGCAGACTACCAAAAGAATTTTTTTCCAAAGAAATTTATGCACTTTGTAAGCGTTAGAGGACTTGCATTGAGCGTGGGGGAGATTATGTTGAAAAGTGATACAGCTTTGTACCACTTCTGCACAATAAATAATATTTAAAAAAATATTTAAGGTTTTAATTTGACTCAGCCTCGTATGTTCTGGGGTGCGACTTTGTATGACAGCAGAAGCACTCTCATGCTTATTCCACGCATCTTGACTAAATTTGTGCGTCTGTCTGGTGATTCGAACTGGCTGGCATTCAAGAACAGCATTCCAGGGGGTGTTTCCTGCGTGTCGCTGTTGTAGCCCAATGTGCTCTACAGAGCTCGACAAGTTGCCTTGGCCTGCTCGATCATCAATCGAGCGCATATGGGAAATCGTCGGACAACTACCCCAGCGTCATCCACAAACAGCATTAACCGTCCCTGTACTGATCGACCAAGCACGTTTGCATGCTTGTAGGCAACATTCTGGCGCTTACACCGGTTATTAACGTACCAGCATTTCATTACTCTACGTTAACTACTTTTTGGTGTTCCGATTTTTTTTGCCATCGGTGTAGTACCGCCTGCGCGCTCTGATGGAGGCTGTGCGCGCGTTGGAGCTGCAGCTGGCGCGGCTAATGGTGTCGCCCTCTGTTGATCTGCTAGTAAGCTGGCTAGTTTGAATTTCCGCCTCTCGCAGACTGGAGTGCCGCGGTCGTGATGTGTGTTGTGCAGGTCGCTCTTGGTATCTCTTGCACTTGTCCCACAGCAAGCGTATTCGGTGATGGTGCCTACAGATGCGAGACCCCACAAACGTGATGTGCTCTACTTTCTCCACATCGACATTTGTATGGTCCCGCAAATTGTAAGCGAAGTTGGACGAATATGTGCAACGTATTATCGAGGACTTCCGGTTGCCAGTTCTTACAGCGGCAATTAAAATAAGACTAAGTTTAGCTGTAACCATTATATTGTAATAATATTATGATGAGATATACACAAATTATCTTTAACTACTATAAGTTTGTGAGAACACATGCATAGAAAGGTAGTATATAGCAACTCGGTCTGGGCACCTCAGAAACCATAGAGAGGAAAAAGGTGACAGAGCAGACATAGAAACCAAACAAAAATGGAATGCCTTATTACAAGCAACAAATACTGGGAAAATATAAAGTGTCATAACATTAAGCTATGGACCACAAGGTGTTACAGGAACATAAAGCTTCACTGGTATTGGATAAATTTTCTTGACAAGAAGCCATGCCAAGCAAAGTTTTTCTTTCCAGTTTATTTATTTTTATGAAACACACACAAAGGATACAAGGTTATTTATTTCAATAGAATAGAGCTGTCTTACTTCTGTCTACTCTCAGATGCCGCCATACTCATCAGGGAAAGCATACTTACACTCATTCTGCTGTCTGTGTGTTCTTGCTACTTTCCGTTATAATTCCTAGAATATTACTATACGAACCACATACCGAGACTATACTTTAGGTAGCTAGGTAATCATCAACAACAAACAAAAAGCAAAAAGTACAAAAATGGTTCAAATGGCTCTGAGCACTATGGGACTCAACTGCTGTGGTCATAAGTCCCCTAGAACTTAGAACTACTTAAACCTAACTAACCTAAGGACATCACACACATCCATGCCCGAGGCAGGATTCGAACCTGCGACCGTAGCAGTCGCACGGTTCCGGACTGCGCGCCTAGAACCACGAGACCACCGCGGCCGGCGCAAAAAGAACAAAGGTGTGTAAGGAATATAGAAAACCTTACTCAGTTAGTTTCGAAACTGCAATCGAGTAGCTCTGTAAACAGCGGAAGATACGCTTACAGGAACAGATTAATTACGTTCCCTGCATCACCAGTCATTACATGGAAACTTGTCACTAATACAGTACCTGAAGTCATAAGTCATGCAGGTACATAGCAACGGCAAATGACATAAAGGAAAAAAAGGTATTTTCCATACAGAAATCAAAGTTTATAACAACAACCAAACATTAAACACACCGGTAAGTTGTAGACATGTATAGCTTTTGTAGCTTTTGAGAAGATCTTTGGCAGTTAGCCAATCTGGTGTCGTGCAATCCATAGTTGAATAAGGGTTGGAGATGGCCTAGATTAAAATCCTGTAGCATATACACAAAATTTCTACTGCTTTCGTTAGTATTTCTATTTCAGTGAGGAATGAAACAAGATGACCACATTTCTACTCAGCTGTTCTCTGCCAATCTAGAAATGGTAATATAAATTAACTGAGAAGAAAACGCAATTAGAATCAGTGGGAAGAGACCTAACAACCCGAGAGTTGCAGATGACATGAGTACTATCGCCAAATACTTTTGAGGAACTACAGACACTGGTATCGGATTTCGCCCCCGAATGTCAGGAAGAGGGACTGAACTCAAACTTGTCCAAGAGAAAAGTTAAGTCAAATAAATGGAGCACGGTAAGAAACATGCAACTCAAAAAAACATTACTGGACATTGTCAGAGAATTCATCTATCCTGGCCAGCTTGTAAATATGACAGGAGACAAGATCGGTAATCTTTGAACGTATCAAGCTAGGCTGGCAACCATTTGGAAGATATTCAACTACCACCATGTCAAATATGGCAGTAAAAGTGAAACAAGAGTTTTACATCAGTGTGTTCTCTCCTCGTTTTGACTTAAGGCTGTGAGACCTGGACACTTCATGAACATACAAGACGGAAACTTAGAACGGCACAGCGAAACATGTAAAGATCTACTTGGGATTTACAAAGAAAGACAAGAAAAAAGGACAGAAGATATCAGATCAATTACCGAAGACGAGGACCTCCCGGTGAGAACAGTTACTTCGAAATGGTAATGGGCCGGCCATGTTGCCACAGGAAATGATGACTGGTAGAGAAAGATGGTGCTGGAATGGAGTCAAAGAGACAGAGAGAGTCCACGAGGAAGACTGCCCCATGGAAGAAAAAGTTGTTGATATACCTGAGCTCAGTACTTGGAGAGATCACTTCATTAACGATAAAAATGGGTGATGACGATGATGATGTTGTTGTTGTTTCTAATGATGATGATGATGATGATGATGATGATGATTAGAGACCAGGTTACATGCATTTGCACGTTGCATATGCATTTGCGTATTTGGCTCTTTTTCCACCGGTTACTGCATATTTTAACTAAACTCTAGTGACGATGCATATTTTCGCTTTATGTGTACAATATTTCAAAATTTATATGGGCGGTCTCTACATCGATTAAGTTTTGATAGTTTGTTTTTATAGATTCTGGTAAGGTCTTATGGGACCAAACTACTTAGGTCATCGGTCCCTAAGCCTACACACTACTTAATCTAACTTAAATCAACATCTACATCTACATTTATACTCCGGAAGCCACCCAACGATGTGTGGCGGAGGGCACTGTACGTGCCACTGTCATTACCTCTCTTTCCCGTTCCAGTCGCGTATGGTTCGCGGGAAGAACGACTGGCCGGAAAGCCTCCGTGCGCGATCGAATCTCTCTAATTTTACATTCGTGATATCCTCGGGAGGTATAAGTAGGGGGGAAGCAATATATTCGATACCTTATCCAGAAACGCACCCTCTCGAAACCTGGCGAGCAAGCTACACCGCGATGCAGAGCGCCTCTCTTGCAGAGTCTGCCACTTGAATTTGCTAAACATCTCCGTAACGCTATCACGGTTACCAAATAACCCTGTGACGAAACGCGCCGCTCTTCTTTGGATCTTCTCTATCTCCTCCGTCAACCCGATCTGGTACGGATCCCACACTGATGAGCAATACTCAAGTATAGGTCGAACGAGTGTTTTGTAAGCCACCTCCTTTGTTGATGGACTACATTTTCTAAGCACTCTCCCAATGAATCTCAACCTGGTACCCGCCTTACCAACAATTAATTTTATATGATCATTCCACTTCAAATCGTTCCCCGCATATTTTACAGAAGTAACTGCTACCAGTGTTTGTTCCGCTATCATATAATCGTACAATAAAGGATCCTTCTTTCTATGTATTCGCAATACATTACATTTGTCTATGTTAAGGGTCAGTTGCCACTCCCTGCATCAAGTGCCTATCCGCTGCAGATCTTCCTGCATTTCGCTACAATTTCCTAATGCTGCAACTTCTCTGTATACTACAGCATCATCCGCGAAAAGCCGCATGGAACTTCCGACACTATCTACTAGGTCATTTATATATATTGTGAAAAGCAATCGTCCCATAACACTCCCCTGTGGCACGCCTTATGCTAAGGACAACACACACACCCATGCCCGAGGGAGGACTCGAACCTCGGACGGGGCCGGCTGGAGTGGCTGAGCGGTTCTAGGCGCTACAATCTGGAACCGCGCGACCACTATGGTCGCAGGTTCGAATCCTGCCTCGGGCATGGATGTGTCTGATGTCCTTAGGTTAGTTAGGTTTAAGTAGTTCTAAGTTCTAGTGGACTGATGACCTCAGTAGTTAAGTCCCATAGTGCTCAGAGCCATTTGAACCATTTTGAACCTCCGACGGGAGAGAATGGTTTTGATGTCTCACTGATTGAACGCGACTTAGAACTGCGTGCAATCGCTAACCGAGAGGCCACTGCCTAGCGAAATCATTACAGAAGAGGAACAGGAACAGGCAGACACAGTCAATGCTCCTCCTCCCGTACCCGATTAATCCCCGCTTACATACCGTAAGGGTCGGCAACAATTAAATTAAACTACGCAAGCTCCTAGTCGAAAGTCCATTTTTTCCGTTTATCTTTCTATTTACTTGCACACAGTTGAACGTGTATACGATGTGTGGTGTGTAACATGTTGTGCGCCATGCCACCCGAAAAAAGAAACGTCGTTTCCTGGAACATTTACATATGAAGGAAATGTTTTGTGGTGTAGACTTTGCGAGAAAAATGTTTCGTACAAAAAAATGTTTCAAATAGACCAGCATGTCAAGATAAGTCTTCATATCGCAGGAATGCAGAAGAAAGGACCACGACAACAACTTCTGACAACAGCAATTTGCAGTAGCAGGGTAACCAAAAAAGTCGATTTAACATGGACCTATGTGAAGCATTCGTTGCAAGCAATATTCCTCTTCACAAACTTACAAACCCTATCCTCAAAGGCTTCCTGCGCAAATATTGCTTAAATCAAAATATACCAGATGAATCAACATTGCGTAAAAATTACGTACCGACAGTTTACATAAATGTTCTGGAAGAAATACTCAATGAACTCAAGGACAGCATTATCTGGATTTCAGTTGACGAAGCTGTAGACACTTGTGGCCCTTACGTTGCAAATTTAATTGTTGGTTCTTTAAAAGATGAGCCTTCTTTCTTCTATTTAGCGGTATGCAAAGTACTTGAAAAAGTCAATAATTCTACGATCGCCAGATTTGTGAATGACGGTATTAGAAAAATATTTCCAGAATCTTCTGCAGATGAAAGGATGTTTTTGTTTATTTCAGATGCTGCTCCCTGTATGATCAAAGCAGGAAAAGCCCCCCTTAGTATTTTACCCCAATTTGATTCATGTTAGTGCTTTGCTCAAGGAGTACATCGCTTTGCTGAAGAAGTACGTTCCACGTTTGTGAATGTAAATAAACTGGCTTCATCCACAAAGAAAGTGTTTCTAAAGGTCCCTGCTCGTATCAAGACCAACAAAGAAAAATTGCCAAATGTGCCTTTATCTCCCGAATCAGTGGTAACTCGTTGGGGTACGTAGGTCGAAGCTGTGTTGTTTTACAATGAGGATTTCGAGACCATTAGAGGGGTAGTAAACGACTTCGATAGTGCAGAGGCTTTGGCAGTTTGCCAGTGGAAGGAAGCGTTCAATGATTCCGGTATTTAAAAAAACACTGCTGTGATTAGCACTCATTTTTCCCATCTACCTGCAAGTAACAAAAAGCTTGAAACTCAAGAACGCCGTTGAATGAATCTAAGAAGAAGCCGTCTGATAGCAATTTGCACAAAGCAAAATTTAATCATAGCTAACAGTTGGTTTAAGAATAATGAAAGAGGGTTGTATACGTGGAAGAGACCTGCTGACACCGAAGGGTTTCAGATTGACTATAAAATGATGAGACAGATATTTCGGAATCACATTTTAAACTTTGAGACATTTCCACGGGCAGATGTGGACTTTGACCATAATTTATTGGTTATGAATTGTGGATTAAAACCGAAGAAACTGCAAAAAGACAGGAATTTAAGTAGATGGGAAATGGATAAATTAAAAGAACCAGAGCTAGTTGAGAGCTTCGGAGGAAGCATTAGGGAACGATTGACAAAAACAGGAGAAAGGGATATATTAGAGGAAGAATGGGTAGCTTTGAAAGATGAAATAGTGAAGGCAGCAGAGGATCAAGTAGGTAAAAAGACGAGGGCTATTAGAAATACTTGGACAATAGAAGAGATACTGAATTTAATTGATACAAGGAGAAAATATAAAAATACAGTGAATGAAGCAGGTAAAAGAGAATATAAACGTCTAAAAAATGAGATTGAGGGGAAGTGGAAAATGGCTAAGCAGAAATGGCTAGAGGACAAATGTAAGGATTTAGAATCATATATCACTAGGGGAAAGACAGAATCGCCTGTAGGAAAATAAAACAGACCTTTGGAAAAAAGAGAACCACCTGAATGAATATCAAAAGGTCAGATGGAAAACCAGTCATCAGCAAAGATAGGGAAGCTGAAAGGTGGGGGGAATATATATACAAGGGAGATGTACTCGACGGCAATGTTATGGAAACGGATGAGGACGTAGATGAAGATGCGTTGGGAGATATGATACTGCATGAAGAACTTGACAGAGCACTGAAAGACTTAAGTCGAAACAAGGGTTTGGGTTGTTTGGGGAAGACCAGATAGCGAGGTCATCGGTCTCATCGGATTAGGGAAGGGCGGGGAAGGATGTCGGCCGTGCCCTTTCAAAGGAACCATCCCAGCATTTGCCTGGAGCGATTTAGGGAAATCACGGAAAACCTAAATCAGGATGAACCGTCGTCCTCCCGAATGCGAGTCCAGTGTGCTAGCCACTGCGCCACCTCGCCCGGTAAGTCGAAACAAGGTCACGAGAGTAGACCACAAAACTCTTCCATCTGGTGAGCAAGATGTATGAGGCAGACGATATACCCTTGGACTTCAAGAAGAATACAGTAATTCCAATTCCAAAGAAAACAGATGCTGACAGGTGTGAAAATTACCGAACTATCAGTTTAATAAGCCAAGGTTGCAAAATACTAATACGAACTCCGCACAGAAGAATGGAAAAACTGGTAGAAGCCAACCTCAGGAAAGATAAATTTGGTTTCCGGAGAAATGTAGAAACACGCGAGGCAGTACTGACCCTACGACTTCTCACTGAAGATACTTAATGGAAGACAAACCTACCTTTATAGCATTTGTAGATTTATAGAAAGCTTTTGGCAATGTTGCCTGGACTACTCCCTTTCAAATTACAAAGGTGGCAGGGGTAATATACACGGAGCGAAAGGATATTTACAATTTGTACAGAAACCAGAAGGTAGTTATAAGAGTCGAGGGACATGAAAGGGAAGTAGTGGTTGAGAAGAGAGTGAGGCAGGGTTGTAGCCTATGCCATATGTTATTCAATCTGTATATTGAGCAAGCAGTAAAGGAAACAAAAGAAAAATATTGGAGTAGGAATTAAAGTCCAGGGAGAAGAAACAAAAACTTTGAGTGTGCTGATGACATTGTAATTCTGTCAGAGGCGGCAAAGGACTTGGAAGAGCAGTTGAACGGAATGGACAGTGTCTTGAAATAAGATGAACATTAACAAACGCAAAACAAAGATAATGAAATGTAGTCGAATTAAATCAGGTAATGTTGAGGGAATTAGATTAGGAAACGATACACTTAGAGCAGCAGATGAGTTTTGCTATTTGGGTAGCAAAATAACTGATGATGGTCGACGTATCGAGCATATAAAATGTATCCAGGCAATGGCAATAAACGCGTTTCTGAAGAGGAGTAATCTGTTAACGTCGAGTATTGATTAAAGCGTCAGGAAGTCTTTTCTGAAAGTATTTGTATGGAGTGTAGCCATGTATGGAAGTGAAACACGGACGGTAAACAGTTTAGACAAGAAGAGAATAGAAGCTTCTGAAATGTGGTGCTACAGAAGACTGCTGAAGATTAGATTGATAGATCACGCTACTAATAAGGAGGAACTGCATAGAATTGGGGAGTAAAGAAATTTGTGGCACAACCTGACGACAAGAAGGAATTGGTTGGTAGGACATATTCTGAGACATCAGGGTATCACCAATTTAGTACTGGAGGAAAGCGTGCGGGGGGTACAAATCGTAGACGGTGAATAAGAGATGAATACAGTAGGTAGAGTCAGAAGGGTGTATGTTGCAGTAGCTACTCTGAGATTAAGAGGCTAGCACAGGATAGAGTAGCATGAAGACCTGCATCAAACCACTCTCCTGACTGAAGATCGCAACAAAAACAAAATATTCTGGGATAAGTTGTCAAAATGATTCCCTTCTGTGGACATTTTTGTCTGCTATGGGAGAATTTCGAAAGCTCAGTCTGGAGACGCTGCGTGGGAAGAGTCGGTGTCGACCTCCCGTACAGAGTGATCGCGTGCTGCCACACTGCGAATAAGAAATGTACAGAATTTAGTAGAAGATGGAATTAATAGTTAAAAGTGTTACGTCGGTTTGTAGAAGAAATTTATGGCTGATACAGTGTCGTGTTCGAGAACCAGCAACTGTCGTGGAGAAACATTCTGACAGTAGCACACGAATGAAAAGGTTTCCGTGATCAGTGACTACCGGTTTAACTAATGTGGAAACGCAACGTAGCAATGATTGCTTTAGTGTGAATGTGAAACAAACATAACTGTTAGAGGAGCCTGGATGAGCATAGGCATTGTTAAGGAAGTGTGTTCGTCCTAAAGGGACAATGAAACAAAGAAATTTGACTTTTTATTATTTTTCACTCTTTCAATTAAACAACTCTGATGTTCGAAAATTATAAATTCGTATTAGGCATATGGTCAGGTTCGTTTCATAACGAAGCGTGATCTATATGTAAAACTCCCTTACTTTAGCCCGATAGCCGTAAAAATAAACAAGAAAAGATGTTAACGAGAGAGACGAGAAGCTTTACATCTATCGCCGTGACAGTGACAGTAACTTTACACCAGACACAGATGAACATTTCCGTTGGCGCCAAGGTTCGGCGAGCTTTCTGCATGTGCGTCAGCAAAAAAATGGCTCTGAGCACTATGGGACTTAACATCTGAGGTCATCAGTCCCCTAGAACTTAGAACCACTTAAACCTAACTAACTTAAGGACATCACACACATCCATGCCCGAGGCAGGATTCGAACCTGCGACCGTAGCGGTCGCGCGGTTCCGGACTGAAGCGCCTAGAACCGATCGGCCACCGCGGCCAGCGTGTGTCAGCAGTCGCGGAACCTACTGGACAATGACCTTCGTCATGTTCAAAATGTTGAGCAATATGCTGAAAACTGATCCGTGAATGATTTTCACTTTTTCCACTATCGCCTCCATTGTATAAGACAGCCTTCGAGCACAAGATCGTCCACTTCTCTCGCGATTCGCGGTTCTTCGCAGAGAGAAGGGCTACCAGTTGGTTCCTTGGCATTCTGGAAGCGTCTGCGCCATCTAACCACTGTGGCATATGGTGCATTGTCGCCGTCCATTTCCACCAACTCAGCATTGATTGTAGCAGCGTTGTTCTCCTTCAAAGTCAGGAAGCGTATTACTGCATGATATTTCTCTCTATCAATAGGTTACGCCATTTTGTTGTGTCTCTACTATCGGTGTGCTAAGGTACAGCGACCTGTGGATTCAAATAGTTCAAATGGCTCTGAGCACTATGGGACTTAACTGCTGAGGTCATCAGTCCCCTACAACTTAGAACTACTTAAACCTAACTAACCTAAGGACATCACATACAACCATGCCCGAGGCAGGATTCGAACCTGCGACCGTAGCGGTCGCGCGGTTCCAGACTGTAGCGCCTAGAACCGCTCGGCCACCTGTGGATTCCATTGCGCACCAGGACTGCAAACATGTACTTGTAAATAAATAAAAAATTAATTACACAACTTTATTTTCTTCGAATGACAGTCATTACCCCTCGTATGCGTGGCCTAGGAATGAAGCAATAATTGACACGAAATGTTTTCGCATCTGCGAATATGAACCATCTCCAGCTGTATAACAGAATGACGACAATGTAAACTTGTGCCGGGCCGAGACTCAAACTCGAATTTCCCAATTTACGCGAGCGGTCGCCTTAAGCGCTTCGGCTATCCGAGCACGAGTCTCAGCCAGAGGCAAACTTCCATATATCGTCGTCCACGTGTCTGCATCCTGCACTCGTACACATTATGCTGTTCCCATATAGGGGGACACATTTTATTTGTAAGTCACATGTCCGAAGCAAAATTGCATCGTACTGCTTCACTACACATGCTCTGCAATTTCGTATTTGTAGGCTAATGCTGGCTCTACGAATTACAAATAAAATGTCTCTCCTGTAAGGGTATAACATAATGTGTAAGAGTGCAGGATGTACACATATGGACAATGACGTATGGAAGTTTGGGTCTGGGCAAAGCCAGGTGGTGTTGGTCTGGGCATGTGTCGTGCACGGATAGCCGAAGCGGTTAAGGCGACCGCTCGCGTAAAGCGGGAAATCCGGTCCCCATCTGGCACAGATTTTCACTGTCGCATTTTGTTATAGAGCTGGAGGTGGTTCATATTCTCAACTGCGAATACAGTTCATCTCTTTCATAGCGTCTGTATTTACCGCAGCGCCTTTTCCTTCGGACGTGCATCGATATCGAAAGCAACATTGCATCATACCTCTTCACAACACAGACACTGCAATTTCGCGAGCAGTAATTGAGACAATGAAAAACTGCTTCGTTTGCACAACTGAAAAAGGCAAAACAGAATATTTTTTGCAGTATTATTAAATCACGTACGCTGCGATGGGCGGGTCACGTAGCTCGAATGGATGAGGGCAGGGCAGCGCGCAGAGTACTGGTATGGCACTTACAAGGGAACCTCCCCATCGCACCCCCCTCAGATTTAGTTATAAGTTGGCACAGTAGATAGGCCTTGAAAAACTGAACACAGATAAATCGAGAAAACAGGAAGAAGTTGTGTGGAACCATGAAAAAAATAAGCAAGATATAAAAACTGAGTAGTCCATATCCAACATACGTAACATCAAGGATAATGTGAGCTCAGGAGCGCCGTGGTCCCATGGTTAGCGTGAACAGCTACGGAATGAAAGGTCCTGGGTTCAAGCCTTCCCTCGAGTACAAAGTTTAGTTTTTTATTTTCAGACAATTTATTATCTGTCCGTCCGTCCGTCCGATGCGAGGTAACTGCGCCGTAGTATGGGGACGCTACACCTAAACAAACATCGAAACAAAACATATGTTTTGACAGAGCACAGGGAAAACTGCGCGACTGTGAAACTTTTCCATTCATTTGTTGCAGTTTATGTGACAAACTCTTATGTTTTCATCACTTTTTTGGGAGTGATTATCACATCCATAAGGAAACCTAAATCGGGCAAGGTAGAAGAATCTTTTTACCCATTCGCCAAGTGTACAAGTTAGGTGGGTCGGCAACATATTCCTGTCATGTGACGCACCTGCCGTTACCAGTGTCGTATAGAATATATCAGACGTGTTTTCCTGTGGAGGAATCGTTTGACCTATGACCTTGCGATCAAGTGTTCTCGGTTCCCATTGGAGAGGCACGTCCTTTCGTCTACTAATCGCACGGTTTTGCGGTACGGTCGCAAAACACAGACACTAAACTTATTACAGTGAACAGAGATGTCAATAAACGAACGGACAGATCATAACTTTGCGAAAATAATGAAAGTAAATTTCTTACTCTAGGGAAGACTTGAACCAAGGTCCTCTCGTTCCGCAGCTGCTCACGCTAACCACGGGACCACGGCGCTGCTGAGCTCACACTATCCTTGTTGTTGCATATCTTGCACATGGAATATTCAGTTTGTATATCTTGCTTATTTTTTTCATAGTTCCACACAACTTCTTCCTGTTTTCTCGATTGATCTGTGTTCAGTTTTTCAAGGCCAATTTATAACTAAATCTGAGGGGGGTGCGATGGGGAGGTTCCCTTGTTAGAGGGAAAACGTCCTGTGGGGAGACCGAGGCGTAGATGGGAGGACAATGTGAAGGCTGATTTGAGGAGCCTAGGTATTGAAGGCGAATGGAAGGAAATAGCCCAAGATAGGGACAGATGGCGAAAATACGTTGCTGCGGTAATGGACCCTCGAGTCCGGTATGACCAGTGAGTGAGTGTGTGAGTGAGACGAAAACAGTGTTATAATAAATCCTATTAGAGAAAAAGCCACAGAAGGGATTGTAAGTGATATTTTCCAAAGAATTAAAAAATTGAGATCAGAAAATGGACTCTCCTTAAATACACACTATATTTATTTCTGTGCAACAAATAGTCATACCAACAATTTATGTAACACATGAACAGGAGTCAGTAAATATGGTAGAATGCTCCAATTATTTTGGTTTAAATACTGATGAATACTTGAACTGGAAGAAGTATATTACTTCTCAAACAATTAAGTTCAGCTACTTTTGCTCTTCTTATATTTGCTAATCTCGAACACAAACAAATTTACTCTTGATATGCTTTGCATATTTCCACTCAGTAACGTCTTATCGAATAATTTTTGGCGTAAGGCATCGCTTAGAAAGCAAGTATTGACTGCACATATGCGATCAGTAAGAACAATATGTGGTGTTCACCCACGGACGTCATACAGGTACATCTTCAAGGAGTTATGCATTTTAATTGCGTAGTCGCAATACATATTTTCGCTAATGAAATTCAGCATAAACAACCAACGACAATTTGAAAAGAACAGTGATGGCCATACCTACAACACTACGGGGACAAACGGCTTTATTACTCATTGTTACAGCTATGAATGGCCCGGAAAGGAATTCGATATGCACTAACATTTTTTTTTTATTTTTCGCCCAATACCATAAAATATCTGACAGGTAGCAAAGCAAGTTCTAAATTTGACTTAAAATCATTTCTCCTGGACAACTTCTTTTATTCCTATGACGAAATTCTATTTAAAAACTGGTATCCAGAAAAAATGAAAATAAAAACAAATTGTTTTAAATTTTAGTTGCATAAGTTGGACCAAAAAAATGTGCTTATATATGTTAACACTAATCACGTATACACATCCTGGAAACTGACTTGTTCCACGTCACTTCGATAAAAAAAACATTCAAATTATCTATGAAACACGTAACTAACTAACCTACTGGTCACACCCGACGTTTCTTAACTTCAGCGACATGACAAGAACCGGTACATTCAACGAGGAAAGGTCGTCGGCTAGGAATATTCAAAAATGGCTCTGAGCACTTTGGGACTTAACTTCTGAGGTCATTAGTCCCCTAGAACTTAGAACTACTTAAACCTAACTAACCTAAGGACATCACACACATCCATGCCCGAGGCAGGATTCGAACCTGCGACCGTAGCGGTCGCGCGGTTCCAGATTGTAGCGCCTAGAACCGCTCGGCCAAGTATCCAACAGTTTCACCTGCGCTGAAAGTGACCAGCAGAATTTAGTCTGTTGGCAGAAAACAGTAATTCCATAAGGGAGACTACGGAAGAAACACTTGTACGTACTTCACTGCAATAATTTTAGAGTGTGTGAAACCCATTAACAGACGACTGTACTGATCATGAACTCACAAGGACCGCATGTGGCAGTCGATTCGTTTGACTCACGTAAGCACTGAAAACTTTGGATTATCGACGCAGAAAACAGAGACCGTAATGTATCTTATGAATATTTCATTGTATTAGTGTCAGAATCGGTTTTCTTTGAGTAATCTAAGGATATGTTGTGTTCTCTGCACCGCACTAATTATTATAGCTCATGTATATACCCTCAGTTCTTTCACTCCGTCCAAGAGTAGAATGGGAGAAGCGTTTCACTCGTAGTACAACACAGAGTAGTCTATACCATACACGGCACAGCAGTTTCGGAATAAAAATGACCATATATCTGGAGAAGTAAGAAATCCATGTACCCAAGCACTATGTCCTATTTCCCCGAAGGACTCCCTCCAGACTAAATGTCTAGTCCTAACGGCAAACAAGTCCTCTACAGGACGGAAAGCTTCCTCAGCCATTGTCGTAGTAGCTTCTCCAGCTTCTCCGTAAAAAGTATGCTTTGCAGTCTGAAAGAAGGGCGTAAGCCGAGCTCGAAGGAAAAGATACACGGTCCATAAGCGCTTCTCCAACGATATGAGATGGCAGGATCGTCCAAGTATCAATAGATGTGTTACACAGATTGACGAACAAAAAAAAGGTGAAATGAAGCTTTCGAAGTTTTCTTCACAACGATTAGACCTTCAAGTACTCAAAACAGGAATTTGGATTCAGTGGGGAATTCCATGAGTCGGCTCGTGTACTGTGTTATGTGCGTGAATGGGACTATTTTATACATGTATGTGACTTCTATTTTAAATAATTCCAGGGTGCATTACATTTGGCCTCTTGTTTCTAACACGAGAAGACAAACTGGTCACGCTTTTTAAAAATTCGACTTATTCATGTTTTCTTACGGAATTAAAATAGTTAAGATACGTACAACTGAATAGAGTCTGCTTGCACTTTAAATCAATCTTTTATACCAAGGGAAAAAGAACGTTAGAGATCAACTGCTCGTCGTTTATGAGGTTATTACAAATGGAACGCTAGTTGTTGTCGAACGGGAATAAGGAAGGACTGAAGAGGATCCATCACACCAACCACCTGAAGTGATTTGCTGAAACTATTGGAAACGTAAATTAGGATGGCAAAACAAGACTTGGATTTCAACTCAATTCCTTTTCAATATGCGATTATTTCCTTAACCACTACACCATCTCATATGTTTCTTTTGTGACTCACGAGCTCTTCAAGAGGCTTACTGCAATGTGTGATTACTGAAAGATGGCTGCATCAACAATATGAAAATTCGTTTGGTGTTTTAATCTCGGAAAATAGTGGGACCTGGTGTTCTAGTGGTAAAGCGTGCGATTGCAAACCGAAAGGTCACGGGATCTAATACTGGTCGGACAACGGAAATTTTCAATCTGCCTTTAATGTGGCCTTCACCTGGCAACGAGGTGAGGAGCCGCAAGGAACGACACGTGGTTCTGATTACACGTTAAACTGTAGGTCCCCTTTCCCCGGATAGATAATTTGGGTAGATTAGGAACACGCAAGTCGCCGAAGTGGCGTCCAATTGAAACACTTGCAATCACCCGTTGAACCACACGAAATTATAATAAATTATTATTATCTTGTAAATACTTGTTTGTGTCGGATGTTCAAGATCTCAGGCATCTATTGTCCCTCGGCATTGGTTTAGACCCTGAGAAACAACACACGATTGCAACGACTTTGGAAAACAGCGTGAGGGTAACAGTTGAGGTAAGGATCAGGTCTAGCAACTGGAAAGTACCGATGGATATACCGTTGAAGCAGCCCACCATTAAACACGAAAGTGAAAAATAGAAGGCACTGCAGCAAGGTCCAACACGAGTGAAATTTCCTTCGCATACTATAAACATTGTTTACGGCATAAGATTATAATCACAGCAACATACAACTACAGACAAATTTCACTGAGGAAAAAATAAATATTTTTCATTCGCACCTTTGCCTTTTCCTTTTTCCGCTCAGCTATGTTTATTACTGTCGAATTTAAATATTGATTTCAGAGACAAATATGCAGTAATATTCAAGGATCGTTGTGCAGAATACTGCTTTTACCGCATTTCACAAATAACTAAGTAAAAAAGTGAAAGTAAAAATAATTTCAAATAATAGACAAAGTAAAGTGAATATTGTTTTACTAAGGTGACTGTTACAATAATTTTGTGTATTTGTAAATATTGCATATGTTTTTGATTTTCATAACATTGGCATTGCAAAGGTGTTTGTTGTCATTACGAACGTTTCTGAGATAATATTTATTACGAAACCGTGATTATTTGTAGATATTTGCTTCACAAAACCTGACGAAAGATAGCCTTATAGTGAGTGGCGTTGTTCCGTACGTGACGTATTGATAGCAAGTAACCATTATTGGTTTTTCTTAATTACAAGTATTTCATTGTATTTCTAATTAATTTAAAGTAATTTTCTCATACGCAGCTTTCACATTCAAACTCGCTCGTGTGGAGTTTTGCACAGTTACTACCTTCCTACATACTTGTAATTATTACTTAATTTCAATTTCAATTCATTCAATGAACAGCATTAACTTTTCCTCTCTTATGAGCGAGCGACCGTAATTCATTAATGTGCACCCAAATTTCATACGATTTCAGTTATCTATACAAAATTACAGCTAGCTATACTAAATCATTTAACTTCTTACAAAATTTCTTTTTCGATCATTTTCGTACACGGTAGACAGCTGTGCGATAACGTTCGGTTATAATCGTAAATGTATTCTCCCGGTTTGCATTATTCTTCGGAATCGATGCCTTTCGTACCAAATAAGAAACACTAGGTAACATGAGTCATTCAGTCACTTAATGTACCGAACAGTACAACAACGCTATGAGCTGAGTGGAAAAAGAAAAATGGAAAGGGGGGAATAAAAGTATAATTACTTTTTCTCCGTAAATTCTTTTACAGATGACGTCCACATTACCTTACACCACCATGTAGACTTCAAGCTTACAGACAATTTGGCTTGGACAGCAACATCAATGCAATACTTCATTCGAATCCCGACACCATAACAGAGTTCTAGTTCTCGGTTCCCATCTTGGTACATGACGGCCCTCCGTAACCCCACCTGGGTCAAGGGGTGTTTCTGGTGATCCAGAATGGACCAGACAAATTTCAATCATGTCATAAACACTCTCAATGGGAAACAGATCATCTAGAGAAGTTCATACCCAGAAAATGTAGTTGGTAGAGCACTTGCTGGTGAAAGGGAAAGGCCCCAAGGCAGAGGCCCGATCCCATACAGTGTTAATTAGCCAGGAAATTTCAATTTACAATGTCTTTGAAAGATTTTCGTCAAGTCCCAGTGACTGAAGTGTATTCAGAGACTTTGTGGAACTGCGTTTGATTGTGGTCAAGTTCCTAACACCCATGTACTAAAGCGGTTAGCCATAAAGAGTAAAAACTTTGTAACGGCTTTCTGGCAAAAACCTTCCGAAAGAGTACTGAACACATAGCATTGATATCTATGGTATGGGACAGTGAGATTAATATACCGGACTGGTACAGGAGAGAAGTCGGGAACAAATTTCCATCTGCCTACCCTGATTTACAGTTCCCTAAGTTATACAAGACATATGTCCAGGAAAGGGTGCCGCTTATGCCGCTGTAGAGCTCGCCGGCGCTCCTTAATTGCTTCAACGACTTCCAGCGACCACCAAGGGACTGCCTTTCGCCAGGGGCACCCTAAAGAGCGAGGGATCGTGTTTCCTGCCACGGAAACGATTGTTGTAGTTACCTGCTCAACCACCACGTCAGTGTTACCATGTGGGGGAGATTCAATGGTGACAGCAGTGGTGAAAGTTTCCCAGTCCGTCTTGTTTAAAGTCGATCTGGGCAGGCGTCCGTTTCCCTGACGCCGGGGCAGTGACAGGAAGATGGGGAAGTGGTCACTACCACACACGTCATTTGTCGGTTGGTTGACTGGGGTTGAAGGGAACAAACAGCAAGGTCATCAGTCCCTTGTTTCAAAGGTGGTCCATTCGGACGGATTTACATCTCAGAAGTGTCATAACGATAAAAGGTAAAAGGCTGAAAAACGTAAAAGTGCAGTCGTGTCGTCAATGGTGAAAACAAAGGGAGGGAAGTCAGCAAGTGTGTAATCCCAAGGCTATGCAAGAGGCAGGAAATATCCCACATCTGATGCAGTACAGGCAAGGCCACCTGCTATGCAAAAGCGTTCAACCGCAAGAATGTAAAAGTGCGTATTGTAAAACGAGATTAACTAAATCTAAAAAGCGCTAAAAACAGAGTAAAAGGGAGAGAAAAGAGGATCTTGGCCAAGGAAGGGCGTGAGAAATCTCCAAACACAGCTTACAGTGGGCGACACCCCAACCCTCACCGCCTTGCCCCTACTCCAGAGGGAGATTAAAAATCTTAGAACTGAAAACACAAACCACTTTCAAGGAGGAAACTGAGAACCAGTTCAACCATCCAGGAATCGTCTGCCAATATTAAAGGTATAGTGCGGGGAACTCCGTACTTAGTACGCAGAGCCAAAAAAAGAGGGCATTCCACCAAAATGTGGGTTGCTAACTGGAAGGTCCCACAACCACAAAGTGGGGGTGGCTTATTACGCAAAAGAAAATCATGGGTCAGCCTGGTATGGCGGATGTGGAGACGACACAAGGTCGTCGAGTCCCGTCGGGAGAGGCGGAAGGAAGAACGCCACGGGACAGGTGTCACCTTAATCGCACGAAGTTTATTAGACAGGGAGGTAGCCTCCCAAGAGATGGCCCATGATTGTGCGAAGTGAGATTTGATATGAAGCCGTAAATCCGCCGCAGGAGGGGTTACAGGGAACGGGGGTAAGTGACTGCTCCCCCAGCCAAACGATCAGCAAGCTCATTACCTGGGATACCCACATGGCCAGGGACCCAAGGGAAGTCAACGGAACGAGCAGCATGGTGAAGATCAGCGAGATGGTCATGGATGGCCGAGACCAAGGGATGGCGGGAGAAACACCGGTCAATGGCCTGAAGGCCACTCATTGAGTCCATACATAACAAAACGTGATTGAGTTGGGACTGTTTAATAAATGTAAGGGGCTGGGAAATTATCATCAATTCCACAGTAAACACCCCACATGCATTTGGCACGAGATGGTATTCCATGCCAACAGAGGACGTGAAGGCATATCCCACATGATCAGAAGATTCAGAGCCATCGGTGTAAAAAAACAACACGATCCTGAAACTCCCATAAAATTCGGCGAAAAAAACAACAGAACACTATCAGGGAACAGAATCTTTCGGACCTTGGCGGAGATCCATCCGAATCCGGGGCCAAGGACCTAACCAAGAGGGGGAGGGGCGTTGGGGTGGGAATGTGGGAGACAGGAGAAAGAAGGATGCTGAAAATCACTGCGAAGAGACTTAAGGCAGAGCCCAACCGGTAAACCCGCCCGAGGGCGGGAATCAGGTGGGCGACGTCCTTGGTCTGGGTACAGGATAGAATAGAAAGGATGAGTGGGAGAGGAACGGACAGCGATTGCATAAGAAATCAGAAGCTGGGCCCACCGAACAGAAAGGGGGGCGATCACAGCTTCAACCAGGAGACTATCAAGAGGGCTAGTAGGGAAGGCACCGGTGGCTAAACGGATACCAGGATGGTGGACTGGATCCAGGAGACGCAGTGTGGAAGGAGCAGCCAAACCATAAACTTGACACCCATAGTCCAAGCAAGACAGCACTAAAGCCCGATAAAGGCAGAGAAGGGTGGAACGATCCGCACCCCAAGAGGTGTGGGCAAGGAAGCGAAGGACATTTAGTTTATGGAAACATCCTATCCTCAGAAGTCTGATATGAGGCAGTCAAGTGAGTTTGTTGTCGAAAAGAAGACCCAGGAAACGAAACTGTGGGACCACAGGTAATTGTTGTGCCTCGAGGTAGAGTTCCGGATCAGGGTGGACCGTAGTACAGCGACAGAAGTGGACCACCCGCGATTTTAAAGGAGAGAATTGAAACCCATGTGAGAGGGTCCATGCAGAGGCACAGTGTATAGCACCCTGGAGCTGCCACTCTGCAGAGGCCATCCAAGAGGAACTAACTCAAATGCAGAAATTATACACATAGAGAGCAGGGGTGACCAAAGGACCGACGGAGGCCAGACGTTCATCTATAGCAATGAGGAAAAGAAGTACACTCAATACGGAAGCCTGGGTCTATGGAGAACTAAAAACAGTACCAATCCGAACCCTGAATGACAGATGGAACAGGAACTGGCGGATAAAAGTCGGGAGTGGGCCCTGAAGACAACACTCATGAAGCATAAGTGAGATATATGGCGCCAAGCTGTGCTATAGGCCTTGCGAAGGTCGAAAAATTCTGCAACCAAATGGCGGCGCTAGGAAAGAGCCTGCCGAGCTGCGGATTCCAAGCAAAGTAAATGATCGATCAGAGACCGTCCCTCTCAGAAGCCACGCTGGTAAGGGAACAATAAATCCCGAGATTCAAGTAACTTGCAAACAACGTTTGTCAGACTAATTGGCCAATAGCTTTCGACAAACAGGGGATTCTTACCAGGTTTAAGGACGGGAACCATGATGCTATCCCTCCATTGAGAGGGGAAGTCACTCTGGAGCCAAATACGGTTAAACACCCAGAGAAGATGTTGTCGTTCTGAAGCACTGAGATATTGAAGCATTTAGTTATGAATGGAGTCTGAGCCAGGAGCCATATCATGAGAAGAAGAAAGTGCGGAAAGAAGATCCCATTCAGTAAACGGTTCGTTGTAAGATTCTAACTGACAAGGGGTAAAACATAAGGCGGAAGCTTCGGCCCGCTGTTCCTGGTGAAGGTAAGCAGCCAGATAGGAAGTTGATGCTGACGCTGTTGCAAAATGGGTCGCAAGATGTTCCGCGAGCATCAATGGGTCTGTGCGAAGGCCATCCGGGAGGGCAAGGCCCGGGAGGGTAGACTGCCGGTGGCAACCTTGGAGAGAGCAAAGTGTAGCCTATTCCTGTGACGTAGGGACAGTAGAACCGAGGGAAGAAACAAAGCGCTCCCAACACACCTGTTTGCTCCGTTTGATTAAGTAACAGGCTTTGATGCGAAGGCGTTTAAAGGTAATAAGATTGGCAGCGGGTGGGTGCCTCTTAAGGTGTTGCAAAGCTCGACAGCAATCATGGATGGCAATGGCAATGGCAATGGCCGTACTCCACCACGGGACTTGCCGGCGGCGAAATGGTCCAGATGAGCGTGGAACAGCAAGGCTAGCAGCGCGAACAATCGCATCAGACACGTCACATAGGACATCATCAATACAAGCCGACAAAGAGGGAGAAAAAACGACCTGTGCAGTATGTAGAGACCAATCGGCGCGTTCGAAAGACCAACAAGGCAACCTGTCCATCGGGGACGTGAAGGGAAGTGAATCAACGGGAAGTGGTCACTATCGCTAAGGCCGTCGTGTGGCGACCAGTGTAATGAAAGGAGGAAGGAGGGAGAAGAAAGGGAAAGATCAATGGCAGAATAGGTACCATGACCTGCAATGAAATGGGTAGGGGATCATCATTAATAAGACACAAGTCGTGTTCTGCAAGAAACTGGTCTATGAGAAGACCCCGACTAGGTGGAAATGCACGGCCCCACAAGAGACGATGAGCATTAAAATCCCCAAAGAGGAAGGGAGGAGGAAGTTGCTGAAGAAGGGCAATTAAGGCAGCAGGTGTAAGAGTCCTGTCAGGAGGGAGATAAAAATTGCAAACTGTGGCCCCAGAGTCCAGGTGGACCCTAACAGCAACCGCTTCCAATGTAGTTTGAAGAGGAATCCATATGCTAGCAACTTCAGTACAGACCAACTTACAAACGCCACCAGAGGCCGACAAGGGGCCGACCCGATTTCGACAGAAAGCACGAAACCCATGGAGGGTCGGTGAGTGATCATCAGTAAAATGAGATTCCTGTAGAACCACACAAGCTGCAGAGTAAAACGAAATAAGGGATTTCAACTCCAGAAGGTGACGGTAATATCCATTACAATTCCACTGGATAACTACAGAACGATGATTAAAATGGGAGTGAACAGGCTAAAGCCAGTCATACCGCTGGGTCACCATCCGTCACCGACAAGGAGGGGGCGACATCCATGAACAGCAGATCAGAGTCAGGTTGTGAAGGTGGGGACGGGACCTCTGCCGACACCAGAGGCTCCTTGTCCCGCGACTTACGTTTCTTCTTCTTTTCTGTTTGAGATCGAGGAGGGCTGTGCTGCAAAAAGGAGTCAGCTGCAGCAAGATCTGGAACAGAAAGAGAGTGAGTAACCTAGGGGTCCACAGACCGTGGTTCTCGTGGTCGTCGTGTGGCAACAGACCTTTGGCCTGGAAGGTGACAGGAACGGGGGTCCTGGGAGGGGCGCCCTTGACCACCAGATGCCAAAGAAGTGGAGGGGAGGTTATGGGAACCGCAGGGGAGGGGGGAAGGGGAGGGGGGCAGGAGAGGGATTCGGAACTGGGGTAAGGAAGGGGGACGAAGGGGTGAAGATGTAACTAAAGCATAGCTAGACGTCATTGACGCAGGATGAGGACGTGCATACTTCTTACGAGCCTCAGTGTAGGTTAGATGATCAAAGGACTTATACTCCTGTATCTTCCTTCCTATAAGCCGGGTAATCCGGTGAACATGGAGAATGATCGTCATGATAATTAACACATACAGGAGGGGGAACACAGAAACTCCCCTCATGGAGTGGACGTCCACAGTCACCACAGAGAGGGGTCTGAAAACAGTGGGAAGACATGTGTCCAAAATGCAAGCACTTCAAAAACATCTCATAGATGGTGGGCTGTACAGCTTCACGTCACATCGATAAACCATAATCTTGACCTTCTCAGAGAGGGTATCCCCTTCAAAGGCCAGGATGAAGGCACCAGTATCAATGCAATTGTCCTTCAGGTCCTTCTGAACACGCTGAACAAAGTGAACACCCCACTGTCCTAGATTGTCCCTAAGTTCCTCATCAGTTTGAAGGATGAGGTCCATGTGAAAAATTACACCTTGAACCATATTCAAAGACTGGTTGGGGGTTAATGGACACAGGAATTCGGCCAAGATGGTCACAGGCATGAAGGGCTGCAGACTGGGCAGATGAAGCAGTTTTGATCAACAATGAACCAAACCGCATCTTTCTCAGAGTGTTCCACAAAAAATAAGGGTTTGGTATTGGTGGAAGTATCCCCATCAGTCCTGATGAAAACCAGATAGTGGGGGAAAGGTCTTGCCCCTAGCTGACGAGCCTGGCCCTCCTCCCAGGGGGTAGCCATGGAAGGGAATGCCGAAGGAGCAGAAGAAGCAGCACTAAAAGAATCATTTCCATTCAAAGAGATGGATGTAGAAGAATGGCCAGAGTACTGGACCTGTATGCGTTTCATTTGCATAGCGTCCGCCCTGATAGCACCCACTCCGATCAGGGGCTCTCCCCACAGGCGCAACCCAGCCACAGCAAGGGCCATCTGGCACGGCGGCCATTGCTGGAAGTTCTGATGCTCCAGGATGACAAGCAACCACTCCTAGGCTTACAGGTATCAGAAGTGTGATCCCTGTGTTTTCAGGGGGCTCAACCAAGAGGTTACATAGCGACCCCACCACACAGGCTGGCTTCCATGCTGGCTATGTACCCTAGCATTAGACAACGACGTGAAGGAAAAGATGGAAGGAACTAGGAGGGCACATGCCGGAGACACTAGATAAGGTGTCCTTCCACAAATGGCTCACACTATGGGAAAATATTTAGTAATAGAGGTCAAACCCCAGAGGGGGACGAGAGAATGCCAAAAGGATGAGGTAATTACTAAACTAAACCAAATCGCAAAGCCAACATAACCAGGAGAATAGCGGGGCCAACATAAACAAGGACACCAAGAGAGGGAGAGAAGATGGCGGAGGGGAAGGAGCAAGGACAGGAAAGGAGGCGAAGGGAAAGGAAATGCAGCCCAGAAAAGAAAGAAGGCTGAATAGCTCGGGGCCCCGTGCTCGCCACGCACGTACTCACGAAAGGACCGTGAGCCCCCTGGGGGTTCACACAGGTCGTCATGTGCTCTCCAGTTGATAGATGGGAGAAGTCGTGGGCTGCAAATTGATAAATCAATGTCCGAGTAGCTACAAGCCACTCTGGAATGTTTAGCGGCCCCAGTATTTAAGAGGCAGAGGTCGAACTGAGACAGTAAAGTTTCGACATCTCTGCCTCGGCCAGTAAGCATGGTTCCATCCCACAAGGGGTTAAGGGCGTTAAAATTTCCCAAAAGAAGGAAAGGTTTAGGGAGTTGATCAATCAGTGCAGTTAATACATTCAGTGATACTGCACCATCTGGAGGAAGATACACATTGCAGACAGTTATTTCCTGCGTCGTCCTTATTTTGACAGCCACAGCTTCAAGTGCCGTTTGAAGGGGCACAGTTTCACTACAGACTGAGTTTAGGACATAAACGCGAACTCCACCTGACACTCGATCATAGTCGCTACGGTTCCTGTAGTATCCCTTATAGCCGCAGAGAGCAGGGGTCTGCATCGCCGGGAACCAGGTTTCCTGGAGGGTAATGCAGTAAGCAGATGTAAAGCTTAACAGTTGCTGTAGCTCAGCCAGGTGGTGGAAAAAACCGCCACAATTCCACTGGAGCATGACATCACTGTGGGACTGGGAAGGGCATTGAACATTCATAGAGGCAGTTTATGCCACAGGGTCACCTGCTGCCACCGGCGTTTAGCCTGAACAGTCTATATCCATTGTGTCTGAGGGCCCTGCGAGATCTAGGTCCACAGCAGATGCCAGAATCTCCTCCTCATCTGCAGACGCAGAGCTTGTAGGTAGCAGTAGTGTGGGTGCCAACGAAATTCCCTTGGCCTTGGGGACCTTCTTTCTGGATTTCTCTCGCTGGTCCTTGGGTTTCCCTGGCTGGGAGGACTTCACTGACTCAGTCTCCGGGACTGAAGATGAGCGTGAAGCCCGACAACGAGCTGCTTTTGGGCTCTTCAGCCACTAGTGGGTGTCGTCTTTCCCACTAGCAGAAACCGGGTAAGGGAGTGACCCAAGGGACGCCTTCCTAGAGAGAGGAGCCAAAGAAGACTTATGCATCTCCTGCTTAGAAGTGGGGACTGATATATCCGATGGTTTTGGGAGTGTTGCTACCAAAATAGGTGGTGTGGGAGCAACAGGGAGGGAAATGCATCCCACCATCAAGGGGGCAGGTGTAGTCTTCTAGTTCTGAGAGGCGACAGGAATGCACAGAAATGATGGGGTGACAACTGTTCTCATAGCAGCGGTGTAAGAGGTCATATCCACAGGATGTAGGCGCTCAAATTTCCTCTTATCCTCAGTGTAGGTCAGTCAGTCCAGCATCTTATATTCTGTGATTTTCCTCTCTCTCTGTAAAATCCTACACTCTGGCGAGCAAGCTGTATGGTGGTTGACACAGACAGGAGGCAGGGCACATGGAGTATTGGGATGTGATGGATGTCCACAATCTCGATATGTGATGCTGGAAGTACAGTGGGAAGACATATGGACGAACTTCCAGCACTTAAAGCACTGCATCGGGGGAGGGATATATGGTTTGACATCACAGCAGCAGATCATCACCTTGACCTTCTCGGGCAATGTGTCACCCTTGAAGGCCAAGATGAAGGCACCAGTGGCAAGCTGATTATCCCTTGGACCCTGATGGATGCGCCGGACGAAATGAACACCTCGTCATCAGAGTGCAAAAGAAGGTCCCTGTGGAATATAATACCCTGGACCATGTTTAAGCTCTTATGAGGCGTGATGGTATTGGAAACATCCACCAGCTTGTCACAAGCAAGCAATGCCGTGACTTGGCAGAGGATACCGTTTTTATCAAGACTGACCCAGAGCGCATTTTGGACAACCCCTCCACCTCTCCAAACTTGTCCTCTAAATGCCCTACAAAAAACTGAGGCTTCATCGAGACAAAGGAGTCCCCATCAGTTCTTGTATATACAAGGTACCGGGGAGAATAAGGTTCACTGCCATCCTTAGCCTGGTGTTCCTCCCAGGTGTGGCCAGGGAGGGGAACGATTTAGGATCATACTTCCTTGCTTTGTACTGAGACCTGGAACGCTTAGAGACTGCTGGCGTTTGATTACCAGCAAGTGATGACGTGGTACACTTCATCGCGCGTCATCCGCCCTGATGCCACCCACTCCGACCAGGGGCCCTCCCCTCGGGCGCCACCCAGCCTCAGCAAAGGCCACCTGGCAGGATGGCCATTACCGGGAGTCCCGATGCCCCAGGGTGACGGGCATCTACCCCTTGGCATACGTGGGGAGTTAATGGCGCAGGCATCAGCAGAGTGATCATTGTATAGTCAGGGGGCTACAACCAACGAGCTACATTCTGGCCCCACCACAATGGACTGGCCACCGTGCTGGATATGAGCTGCAAAGAATTCCATGGTCCTCGTCGGCGCAGAAAACGACACTGCATAGTGGGTGGAGGAAAACGCAGGAAGGAAGGTGTCGTCATTCAAGAGACGGAACGGGACTGCAATGCCATAACGAGAAAGTGGGCTAAAGATCTCAATACACGATGCACCATGTAAGGCACCCTTCCACAATTAGCTCGCTCTTCAGAAAAATTTTGAAAAATGGAGGGCAAATCCTACAGGGGACCATCACATAAAGGCCGAAAGGTGTGGACTCCTTTTAGGCACCTCTTACGACAGGCAGGTATACGTCGGGCCTATTCTATCCCTCGGGCCCGCAGGGGGGGTTCAGATTTTGGCTAACTTTATATTGCGAGTATTATTCAATTATGTGACCGTATGCGGTTCCTGACACAGTCGTGAAGATAACCTAAGGTATGCAGGTCGTCTTCGCCATATGTCTGTGAATCGTGTAAACTTTTGTTCTGCATGTAATTGTATTAACTGTTTATCTATTGTTTTCTGAGGCCGCATTAAAACCAGCCCAGAATTTGCCTAAACGATGACGGGAATCCGCCTAGCAACCAGTCAAGCTGGCCAGTTTACCAGCTCATGTTCGTTAATCCGTCGCTCGGAGTGATACGGATCTGGATCACTTTAGTGCCTCTCAAGCGGGCGCGCTGCGCGCTACTCTACAGTAAGGTAACAAAAGTCATGGGATACCTCATAATATCGTATCGGACCTCCGCTTGCCCAGTGTAGTGCAGCAACCTGATGTGGCATGAACTCAACAAGTCGTTGGAAGTGTGGTATCAACGTTCGTTACCACACGTATTAGGGGTTGCAGTTATCGACCGCGGTCCGTACTAGTGTCGCTGGACCCGCGAGTCGAGACTAGCGCCGCTCCGCGGCTTGCAAACAAGTCTCTAGCGTGAGCTCGACCACTCTTGTTCGGGACGTCAAGTAGGAAAGGAGTATAGCCTTCAGCTGATAGGAAGCAACCTCTAACAAGGCGTTTGGCGTTTAGTTAAAGTATGGCCTATGTGATGCCTCTATAGCTCTCTGTTTGTAATTATATTCCTCCTGACTATGAAGACTTCTGTACCACCAGCTAAGTACAATATATTATTTTTTACCAACGACTTCTAATTATTTTAGTTGTTGTAGACCCAAACCATGCAGCCAGCTCCTTATCGACTTCACTGACAAACCTGCTGTATATGCAAAGAAGAGATTTGTATGTTTCTATTTAGCACTGGCCACCAGTCATTCACATTGGCGACGATTCGTTCGTCGTCATCATAACAGGAAGTCCATTGCAGAAATATTGAGCTCTGCTGTCTCTATAGCCATCCTCAACTGCGAAAATGTTGCCGGTGCAGGATTTTGTGCACAAACTGACCTCTCAATTATACCCAATAAATGTTTGATCGGAATCATATCGGGAGATCTGAGTGGCGAAATCATTCTTCCGAATTGTCCAGAAAGTTCTTCAAATCAACTGCAAGCAACTGTAGCCAGGGGACATGGCGCATTGTCACGCTTAAAAATTCCATCATTGTTTGGGAACAAGTAGTCGAAAATGACCATTTATAATCAATGATCGGTTCAGCTGCTCCAGAGGAGCCCGTCCATCCCATGTAAACACAGACCACACTATTTAGCAATCACCACCAGCTTGCACAGTGCTTTGTTGACAACTTGGGTTCATGGCTTTGTGGAGTCGAATCCTACCATCAACTCTTATCAAGTGAAATCGCGACTGATCTAACCAGGCCATGGTTTTCCAGTCGTCTAGGGTCCAACCGTTAAGGTCACGAGCTCAGGAGAGGCGCTGCAGGCGATATAATACTGTTATCAAAGGCACTCGCGTCGGTCCGCAGCTCGTGGTCGTGCGGTAGCGTTCTCGCTTCCCGCGCCCGGGTTCCCGGGTTCGATTCCCGGCGGGGTTCAAAAAAATGGCTGTGAGCACTATGGGACTTAACATCTATGGTCATCAGTCCCCTAGAACTTACAACTACTTAAACCTAACTAACCTAAGGACAGCACACAACACCCAGCCATCACGAGGCAGAGAAAATCCCTGACCCCGCCGGGAATCGAACCCGGGAATCCGGGCGTGTGAAGCGAGAACGCTACCGCACGACCACGAGATGCGTGCTCCCGGCGGGGTCAGGGATTTTCTCTGCCTCGTGATGACTGGGTGTTGTGTGATGTCCTTAGGTTAGCTAGCTTCAAGTAGTTCTAAGTGACTGATGACCATAGATGTTAAGTCCCATAGTGCTCAGAGCCAAAAAAAATGGCTCTGAGCACTATGGGACTTAACATCTATGGTCATCAGTCCCCTAGAGCTTAGAACTACTTAAACCTAACTAATCTAAGGACAGCACACAACACCCAGCCATCACGAGGCAGAGAAAATCCCTGACCCCGCCGGGAATCGAACCCGGGAACCCGGTCGTGGGAAGCGAGAACGCTACCGCACGACCACGAGATGCGGGCCCGCTCAGAGCCATTTGAACCATTTGAACCACTCGCATCGGTCGTCTACTGTCTTTGCCCATTAACGCCAAATTTCGGCACACTGTCCTCACGAATACGTTCGTCGTACGTCTCACATTGATTTCCGCGGTTATTTCACTCAGTGCTGCTTGTCTGTTAGCACTGACAACTCCACGCAAACGCCGCTGCTCTTGGTCGTTAAATGAACGCTGCCGGCCACAGCCTTGTCCGTGGTGAGAGGAAATGCTTGAAATTTTGTATTCTTGACACACTCTTGACACTCAATCTCTGAATATTGGATTCCCTAACGATTTTCGAAACGGAATGTCCCATGCGTCTAGCTCCAACTACTATTCCGCGTTCAAAGTCTGCTAATTCCCGTCGTGTGGCCATGATCACGTCGGACGTCTTTTCACACGAATCAACTGTCTACAAATGACAACTCCGTCAGTGTACTACCCTTTTATACCTTGTGTAAGCGATGCTACCGCCATCTGTATATGCCCACATCGCTTTCCAATGACTTTTGTCACCTCAGTGTATACGAGGAGCTCTACATCTACATCTATATCTACATCTACATTTATACTCCGCAAGCCACCTAACGGTGTGTGGCGGAGGGCACTTTACGTGCCACTGTCATTACCTCCCTTTCCTGTTCCAGCCGCGTATGGTTCGCGGGAAGAACGACTGTCTGAAAGCCTCCGTGCGCGCTCTAATCTCTCTAATTTTAGATTCGTGATCTCCTCGGGAGGTATAAGTAGGGGGAAGCAATATATTCGATACCTCATCCAGAAACGCACCCTCTCGAAACCTGGCGAACAAGCTACACCGCGATGCAGAGCGCCTCTCTTGCAGAGTCTGCCACTTGAATTTGCTAAACATCTCCGTAACGCTATCACGGTTACCAAATAACCCTGTGACGAAACGCGCCGCTCTTCTTTGGATCTTCTCTATCTCCTCCGTCAACCCGATCTGGTACGGATCCCACACTGATGAGCAATACTCAAGTATAGGTTGAACGAGTGTTTTGTAAGCCACCTCCTTTGTTGATGGACTACATTTTCTAAGCACTCTCACAATGAATCTCAACCTGGTACCCGCCTTACCAACAATTAATTTTATATGATCATTCCACTTCAAATCGTTCCGCACGCATACTCACAGATATTTTACAGAAGTAACTGCTACCAGCGTTTGTTCCGCTATCATATAATCATACAATAAAGGATCCTTCTTTCTATGTATTCGCAATACATTACATTTGTCTATGTTAAGGGACAGTTGCCACTCCCTGCACCAAGTGCCTATCCGCTGCAGATCTTCCTGCATTTCGCTACAATTTTCTAATGCTGCAACTTCTCTGTATACTACAGCATCATCCGCGAAAAGCCGCATGGAACTTCCGACACTATCTACTAGGTCATTTACATATATTGTGAAAAGCAATGGTCCCATAACACTCCCCTGTGGCACGCCAGAGGTTACTTTAACGTCTGTAGACGTCTCTCCATTGATAACAACATGCTGTGTTCTGTTTGCTAAAAACTCTTCAAACCAGCCACACAGCTGGTCTGATATTCCGTAGGCTCTTACTTTGTTTATCAGGCGACAGTGCGGAACTGTATCGAACGCCTTCCGGAAGTCAAGAAAAATGGCATCTACCTGGGAGCCTGTATCTAATATTTTCTGGGTCTCATGAACAAAGAAAGCGAGTTGGGTCTCACACGATCGCTGTTTCC